>NC_056562.1:21777128-21784956 GCF_013358625.1 Macadamia integrifolia
TGGATGGGTCACTCAGGTGGGTGGGTGTACCCACCTGACATACCCATCCAAGAGTCAAAACTTGGGATTTTGACCGGGTTCGGACCTCGGCGCGAACCCCACCCCAGGCATACGATGTAGCATACGTATATACCTTAAAATCCGGATATAATACCTGTTTTATCCGTACATAGCCTTATGGTAGGTGCACGTACACGGTTTGGGCACTCCCATCTCTTCTGGCACTGGCTCGGACTTGTCGGGCCAGCCAGTGTTTAAGGTCACCCGTGCCATCATAGCCCATAAGGAACCCGCTCTAATTTCCTCTGGCTCGGTTCCTGCATGGTTAAACCGGTTCAACCACGAAATCAGACCGGGTTTAAGAAGCGGGGTATTACACTTACTATCCGGCTTATGCTCCTAACTTCTCGCCGACGAATAATACGTCAAAGGGAGTGGAGTCATTCAAGAGGAACTTACCACCTGTATTCTCTAAGGTGGGGAGTGATCCTCTGGAACCGGACCAATAGATCCAAGAACTAGAGAAAATATTTGAGGTGATTGAGTGCACAGACACACAGAAACTCATTTGTGTGGGGTTGCAACTCAAGAAGGAGGCCAACTCCTGGTGGCAAGCTTCTAAGCCCATATTGTTGGCTGCCCATCCAGAACCCACCTGGGAACAGTTCAAGGAGTTGTTCCTGGACAATCATTACCCACGCAGCTTCAGAGACCGCAAGGAGATTGAGTTTATGGCTTTAACTCAAGGAGGCAAGACTATCCTTGAGTACCAACAGCAATTTGAGAGCTTGTTCCATTTTACCCCAAGGCATATACGGACGGTTGAGGAGAAGGCTGCGAGATTTCTAAAAGGCCTAAAAGCATCCATTGGGTCTGTAATTGAGGTCTTGGATTTGACTGACTATGGCCAGATTGTTCAGAACGCCAAGACCATGGAGGATAAGGAAAAGGGAGAACAGTCCCTCACCCCTGGACTGTGGAAGAGAACGAACCCATTTCCGGATATGGGAAACTCCTCCAAGCCATACCGCGGATTATACAGTTCTGGGCCTATGTATTGGCAGCCCTATAGGCCATCTGGCTACCCTCCTAGACCAGCTGGTGGTTCGGGCTCCACATCTTTTCGCCCGAACACTAGTGCGGCACCTACAGCTCTAAGGCCACCCCGACCTCCATCTGCAATGGGTCAAGTGCAGAGGGGCCCCGCCCCAGTTCCGACATCTCAGATTCATTGCTTTAACTGCCATTCATATGGGCACTATACAAAAGACTGTCGGGTCAGACCAGCCTTACCCTCCAGTCAGCCCTCGGCGTATCAACCTCCCTTAACTCGGGGAAGTCAACCGCAGGGAAGGATGTATGCTCTATCAGCTGAGGAAGCTGAGGCCAGTACTGAAGTAGTAGCAGGTAAATTTTAAATTAAGAATTTTCTTATGTTAAATATTGATGACCTACTGAAATTATATACATTGTTACACTAGGTGTCCTACCCATATCAGGCATACCAGCCTATGTTTTATTCGATTCAGGAGCTACTCATTCATTTGTATCTAAGAGATTTGTCGAGAAACTTGGGATGCCACCCAGGATCCTAGATCACGGAATGATTGTTAGTATGCCTACTGGTAAAGTTACACAGTTGAAGGAGGTGTATGGGCCGTGCCCAATGGAAATTAGTGGAAAGAATTTTGATGCACAACTCATTAAGTTCAATATGCAGAATTTTGATGTTATACTGGGTATGGATTGGTTGTCGGCTCATCGAGCTAATGTGATGTGTGTTGAGAAGCTGATTAGGGTGACAGATGACGAAGGAAGGGAATTGGTATACCGAGCAGATAAAACGAAATGGGTGAGGAAGGTCCTTGTCTTCGCTCTTCAAGCAGTAAAATTATTGGAAAGTGGATGTCAAGGTTACTTAGATGTTGATGCAAGGATTACACCTCTAGAAGAGGTAAAGGTGGTTAAAGAGTTTACCGACGTTTTCCCAGATGATCTGATGCATTTACCACCTGATAGAGAGTTGGAGTTTGTCATAGATTTGACTCCTGGAGCAGCTCCAGTATCTAAGGCTCCATACAGGATGGCACCAGCTCAATTGAAGGAGTTGCAGATGCAGTTGCAGGAATTATTGGAAAAGTGGTTTATTCACCCAAGTGTTTCACCTTGGGGTGCCCCAGTATTGTTTGTCAAGAAAAAGGATGGTAGCTTGCGTATGTGCATTGATTACCGGGAGTTGAATAAGCTAACCATTAAGAACCGGTATCCATTGCCACGCATTGATGATTTATTTGACTAGTTACAGGGAGCCGGGGTATTTTCAAAGATAGACCTTCGATCAGGCTATTATCAGCTCAAGATAAAGAGCAGCGATATACCCAAGACAGCATTTAGGACTCGGTATGGTCACTATAAGTTCCTAGTGTTATCTTTTGGGTTAACCAATACACCGGCAGCATTCATGGATTTAATGAAACGAGTATTTCATGACGTACTCGATGAGTGGGTAATTATTTTTATTGATGACATCTTGATCTACTCCAAGACAGAAGAGGAGCACACTCAACACTTGAGAGTGGTGTTACAGAGGTTGAGAGAACAACAATTGTTTGCCAAGTACAGCAAGTGTGAATTCTGGCTTGAACAAGTTGGATTCCTGGGGCACGTAGTGTCTAAGGCGGGAATCGAAGTAGATCCCGATAAGGTGAAAGCAGTAGTAGAATGGGAAAGCCCCAAGAATGTCACTGAAATTAGAAGCTTCTTTGGTTTGGCTGGATATTACCGGCGCTTCATTGAGAATTTCGCCCGAATCTCAGCATCAATGACTAAATTAACCAAAAAGGGTGTGAAATTCGACTGGGCAGAGGAATGTGAGAAGAGTTTCCAGGAATTGAAGAAGAGGTTGGTGTTAGCCCCTGTGTTGACCATCCCTAAAGGCATAAGTGGAATGATAGTCTACACTGATGCTTCCAAAGTTTGTTTGGGTTACGATCTCATGCAACGCGGTAAAGTAATAGCGTATGCATCCCGACAACTAAAGGAGTATGAGAAGAACTACCCCACTCATGACCTAGAACTAGCCGTAGTCATTTTTTCCCTTAAGATTTGGCGACATTATTTGTATGGGGAGAAGTGTGAGATATACAGTGATCACAAAAGCCTGAAGCACTTCTTCACCCAGAAGGATTTGAACATGAGACAGAGGAGATGGCTTGAGCTCATGAAGGATTATGACTGCGACATTCAGTATCATCCCGGCAAGGCAAATGTAATGGCAGATGCGTTGAGCCGAAAGGCACAGACTGTGTCACTCTCATGCTTAGCAGTCAGCCCACCACTCGTGCAAGAGGCGATGCTAGTGGATGAAGCTCTCTTATATGAAGGAGCAACCTTAGAATTGGAACGTCAGCCAGAAAACCTTAAATGGTTGACTGTATCCTTGACGGCTCTCTACAGGTGCATCCGGCTATTAGGCAAGAGGTAATAATGAAACAACCTTTGGATCCTGAATTGCAGCGGATCAGAGTTAAGGTTCAAGATCAAACAATGAACGACCCAGATTTTGTGTTAGCCAGTGATGGGGCATTGATGTTTCGAGGCAGATTGTGTGTACCCGATGATTTGGATATACAAGACAAGATAGTGCGAGAAGCACATAGCTCCGAGTAGTACTCACTTCACCCAGGAAGTACCAAGATGTACAAAGACCTCAAACAAAATTACTGGTGGCCAAGCATGAAAGTCACAATAGCTCTGTATGTGGCGACTTGTCTCACATGCCAAAAAGTAAAAGCTATGAGGCATCGACCTTATGGTACTCTTCAGCCACTCCCAGTACCAGAATGGAAGTGGGAAAGGAGTACAATGGACTTTGTCACCGGACTACCATGTACACCTAAGGGAATGGACGCGATATGGGTGATCGTTGATCGGCTTACCAAGACTGCTCATTTCATTCCCATCAAGATCAAGTTCTCTATGGCCAAACTAGCACAGCTTTACATGGACAACATAGTGTGCTTACATGGAGTGCCAGTGAGCATTGTATCAGATAGAAACCCAAGGTTCACTTTCAGATTTTGGAAAAGTTTCCAACGTGCCTTGGGATCACAATTGAATTTGAGTACTGCCTTCCACCCACAGTCGGATGGTCAGTCGGAGCGAACCATACAGATATTAGAGGACATGCTCAGGGCATGTACAATGGAGATGAGTGGCATTTGGGAAGAATATATACCCCTTATGGAGTTTGCCTATAACAACAGTTACCAAGCTACAATTGGGATGGCTCCGTATGAGGCATTATATGGCAGGAAGTGCAGAACTCCTTTGTATTGGGATGAGGTAGGTGAACGTCGAATGTTAGGACCTGAGATGATACAGATGACATGTGACAAAGTCGATGTTATTCGAGAACGGATTAAAGCAGCTCAGTCCCGTCAAAAGAGCTATGTGGACACCCGCAGAAAAGACATTGAATTTCATCCAGGAGAAAAAGTATTTCTCAAGATCTCTCCTACTAAAGGGTTGCAAAGGTTTCACAGAAAGGGGAAATTGAGCCCAAGATACATTGGACCATTTGAGATCTTAGCCCGGGTTGGCTCAGTAGCCTACATGCTTGCTCTGCCACCTTCACTTGGGGATGTTCATAATGTATTCCATGTATCCATGCTGAAGCGATACATTCATGATCCCTCTCATGTATTACCCGTGGAGCCAGAATACCTTGAAGCTGACATGACCTATACAGAGCAGCCAACTGAAATTTTGGACCAAAAGGTGAAAACCCTTCGCAACCGCTCCATTTCCTATGTAATGGTGCGATGGGCTAATCATTCACTTGAAGAAGCGTCTTGGGAAAAAGAGGATGAAATGCAAGCCAAGTACCCTTCTCTTTTTGACCAACCAGGTACGCAATTTCAAGGACGAAATTTTTCAGAAGGGGGGGTAAATGTAATACCCTACTTTTTAAACCCGGTCTGATTACACGGTTGACCCGGTTTAACTATGCAGGACCCGAACCGGAGAGAGTTAGAGCGGGTTCCTTATGGACTATGATGGCAAGGGTGACCTTAAACACCGGCTGGCCCGACAAGTCCGAGCCAGTGCCAGAAGAGACGGGAATACCCAAGCCATGTACATGTACCTATCATAAGGCCATGTACGGATAAAGCAGGTATGTAGCCGTATATTAAGGTGCATACGTATATTACATCGTATGCCAAGGGTGAGGTTCGCGTCGAGGCCCGAACTCTGTCAAAATCCCAAGTTTTGGCCCTCAGGTGGGCGGACAGGTGGGCGCACCCACCCACCTGAGTGACCCATCCATGTGAACTATTTAGTTATTTAAGAAGTATATATATAGCATTTATGATTTTCTTTTCTTTTTCATTTATGACACTCGTACGTTGGTGAGGATAGTAAAGAGGAGAGAGAAAGGAAAGGAAAGAAGAAAAGAAGAGAAGGAAGAGGAAGAAGAGAAGGATTTCGGCGGCGCCAAGGCTCGATCTCCCGATTCCGGCGCCGGAAGAGTGATCTTTAACACTAGATCTACATTTAGAGGTAAGCAAAGTTGGGTTCCTTAAACATTTGCCATACCCAAGTAAAACCCTTGATTTGGGTAGGGTTTCTTGAGATATTGTAAATCCACTTCCAAATGATAAATCTAAGGTTTAATAGATGATTTATGTGTTGATCTTGAAGGATTTGAAGAAGTATTTACAAGGTTGGAGAAGCATTGTGGATTTGAAGTGATTTTAGGGTTTGAAGGTGTTCTTGAGCAAAGAAGGTAAGATGGCTTCCCATTCCTTAAATCTAACCTAGATCTAGGTTAGAACCATCCTATAAGACTTTGAAAGTGTGAAGAATGGGTTTGGAAAAGCCCCATTTGAATCCCCAAAGAATGGAGGAAGTTGGGAAGAAACAGCAGGTTTTCCGCCAAGACCGGTGGGCAAGACCGGTGGGCCATCTGGCCCGCCTGTGGGCACCCGCCTGAGAGGGCAGGGCCCTCGGGCACAACCGGTGGGCCAAACCGGTGGGCTAACCGACGGGCCACCCTGCCCGTCGGTCTTAGCAGACCCCCTGGCCCAACCGGTGGGCCAGACCGGTGTACCAACCTACCCGCCGGTCCATACCGGTGGGTCAGACAGGTGGGCTGTTTGACCCACCTAAGAGGCTCCGAATGTGATTTTTACGTCCGATTGGACCCAAATCAGACATGTAACCTTCTTTTAGGATTTTAAACATGATCGTGTCATTGGATCATGATAATCTTGATTTCAAGATGGTAAAATACTAACCCCGCTCACTCATGTTAGGTTCACCAAATCCTACGTTTCTCACACCGGATCTCACCCGTACCGAACGGGAGTCCTTGCACACTACAGGTAAGTGGGGAGAGGACGTTTGGCCTTGTTTCAAGGCATTTTTTGGCATTCATTTAATTGTATCTAGTCTAGCCATGCCATCTTGAAAATGCTATGTAGATTAGTTCATCCTCACATTGTTATGCATGGGTGTTATGTTTACTTTCCAAATGCCAAGTGATAAGATGCTTATGTGATAAATGTTGACATCATTGTGCATAATGCATTAATAGACTAGATGCCGTAGTCGGCTTGGTGGCCCGTGGTATGGGACGCGATGGCACTATGCAATCGTACTATTGTCATATAGGAGCATGCGGTTTAGGATTTTCACCATCCCGTGCTACAACCCTTCCCAACAGGGGTTAAGGTGTTGGGTTACTATTTGGGGGGAAGCAGCGGTCGCAGTTGTCGGGTCATTGTGGCTGTTAGACATAACGCCCGACGGGCCATTAGGACAGTCGGCAACCCCGGTGGTATATTCAAGAGGGCCAATCGTACTGCTTTTAAATTGCTGGAGTCAGCACCTTTAATTTCAGTCATTTAATTTTCTGTTGAGAGCCGGTGGTCGGCATGTTTTTACTTTTTCGAGTACTCACGGTGGGCCTTCTCCGACAGCCCTATGGGCGTATCGCGGGATAGAGTTCGCGGCTCGTACCCGGAGTATACGCGCACTGTGGATGTAGTAGCACTAAACCAAAGACTTAGTAATGTTGCTTAGGTGGATGTGATTTAAAATATATTGCATAGCATGTAGTGCATATGATTGTGTTTTGTTGTGTGGACTGCTGTGTGGTCCATCCTTCCACTTACTGAGCTAGTGAGCTCATCCCACGTGTGCACCCCTTTTTAGATGATTTTGCAGGTCATCCATCTGAAGAGCACGGGTCGGGTCCCACGGTTGAGTTCTCTGAAGAGGACTGGTGGGCCCCTGAGGAGTTAGAGCACGGCACTGATTGCTCGTGCGAGAGTTGTGCTGCGGGTCTGCAGTTCTGATGCCGAGCTGAACTCCACTTTTGAGGCCGAGCGGAGCTCTACCATGTGATGTCGAGCTGGGTTCAACCCTTGATGCCGAGCTGAGCTCTAGCCTTTGATACCGAGCTGAGCTGTATACTCTGATTTTTTATGGTTTCCTTTATGTACTTGATATGTGGATTGTACTTTTATTGTGTAAATATCATGCCCTCGGGCCCACATGTATATAATTATCGTATCACAATTCGGGTATCAAGTATTATGGGAATATTCACAGGTAAACCAAGTCTTCCGCTGATCTAATAATCTTTTATTAGTTGTGTATATGCTGTGGTGGAATACAGTATTAGATGATCCTGGCAGGTTTGGGTTAACCGATGTTAACCCGGTCACTGGCCCGGTTCGGTGTGAACGGGGTGTGACACCCCGTACTGGTAGGAAACCTCCAGGTTGCAATGGAATCTATGGACCAACTACTCGTAGCACGG
>NC_056562.1:21784976-21789768 GCF_013358625.1 Macadamia integrifolia
AACCCCACCCCTGGCATACGATGTAGCATACGTATATACCTTAAAATACAGATATAATACCTGTTTTATCCGTACATGGCCTTATGGTAGGTGCATGTACACGGCTTGGGCACTCCCGTCTCTTCTGGCACTGGTTCGGACTTGTTGGGCCAACCGGTGTTTAAGGTCACCCGTGCCATCATAGCCCATGAGGAACCCGCTCTAATTTCCTCTGGCTCGGTTCCTGCATGGTTAAACCGGTTCAATCGCGAAATCAGACTGGGTTTAAGAAGCGGGGTATTACAGAACTAGTTCGAACGAAGTTCGATTATCAGTGTTCGAACCTCCTGAACTTCTGCTATCTTTGATGTTCCAAACTTGATGAAAGCTTTCATCTTTCCATACCTACAATCCGATTTCAAATTGGTGTTCTCGATCTGGTGTGTGATGAACCATGGACATGTGGAGTTTTAGACAGATGCCCATGATGAACCAAAATATGTCATTTCTAACGGATAGCCAATTGGAAATGTGAATTCGGCTTGTTTTCTACAGTCTCCGACCAGTCTATTGTCGTAGACTATTACTCTAACGGTACCCAAACTATTGATCAGAATTTGGGGGTTATATGTGCTGACACAGGTATCAAGCTTGACATATTGATTGAGTTTATTTTTTAAGATCGCCAAAAAAGGAAGTTCGATATGGGTTGGTTGTGGTTCAGAAGAAGCTATTGGTTGTAGTATCGCTATGGAAAAATCAGAACACTCTGGGATTTCAAATTCAGAAGACAGTATGTAACCCTAATAGAATAATGTAGCTCTATGGTGGATAGCAGAACAAAAGGTTTGTAAAATTAAAGGAGAGAGAAATAAATCATGGTGTGTGGATGAATAGAGAGATTAATTGAAGGTCTGAGAAGAAGAAGCTTGATGTTTGCATAATGGTTGATGATTTTAAGTCTACATGAAATCTAGATTTAAATCTCGAGAGTTAGGGATTTCTTACGGCTTTTTAGCATGGAACTGATTTGGTTGTTTAATTGGTTTGAAACAAATTGGATGAGTTTCGTCACCATTGTCTAACCAGAACGTGGCATTTGGAATATTTCTACTAACACCAAAGTTGTCGCTGGATGATGTCACTGACACCAGCTCAAAGTATCTCCCATAGCAGTGTGACTGGCGTGAGTTATAGGGGGGTAGTTGTGGTACCCTTGGAGCACCCTTATAATATTACTAAGGCACTCCCATGACATGTGGATGGCTAGGATCGAAGATACTTGCTGGACACAGCGGTTGCGATTTGTCGTAACGGCTTTTTCTTTGCAAAACCTGGTGCAAAGGTGAACAGTAGTGAAATAATGACCAAAATACCCATGGTGTGAGTGCTAGAATTTTGGAAATGCCAGTGGCATGAGTTTGGAGCATTTGGTGGGTCCATAATTGCACTAAAGCAGAACTACACGAACAAGTGAACAGTGATGTAGTTTGTTTGATGTGACATGTAGTACGGTATTGAACTTATGGTCACAGATGATTGGTTGTTACTAAACGTGGTGTACCGATGGCTTGTTTAAAGGTGATTGGTTGATTATTGTACGGAGTCATCGAATACAACGTCGTTTCTTATTGGTTGTTTTTGTTATAAATTGTGAATGGAGAAGATGAATTGTACCACCAATTTCAAATCAGGTGATTGTTATTTTAGGGCGTATTATTTTACATAATTGAGGTTGATCAATTATATATGGTGGGAACCGGAGCAGATGCATCCTGAGACGCCTCATAGGGTTGGGACGAGAAGAAAATTGTTTGTTGGTGATCGTGGTAAGAGTACTTGAAGATCAAATGGATGTCATAAGGGATTTGTATACCGAAGGAGAAGTGGATTTCCCTCATCGGGTTTGTTCGATGAGACGTTGTCCAGCTGTCCAGATGGAATATTGTCTAATCAGGTTGAGGTGTTTTCAGATTACTTGAACATGCCGTCTATAGGTCAAGTAGCTAACCAAAGTCATGGACCAAAGATCAAGATATGGTCTTTGAATTTGAATGGTTCTATGATAGTTTTACCCTCTCCCGATAAAGAAGATCCTAGCATGGCAATGGCGATTGTTGGTAATGTACCTACTACATCTGGATCTAGATTGGACGGTGTGATATGTGTTTTAATGGTCTTGGATCGTGATCCGCATAATGGTGTTATATCGTCTTTCGCTAACATTTTTAACATCATCGGTGGTGATGGTCAGTATGATGGCTCTTCTAGACCTAATGTGTTCTTAAAACCTGATTTAGTTGGGAGATTTAATGTTCTGATGAGATACGAGACACCTTTTAGATGCAGCCCGAAAATGATAGCTATTCCTATGTCAATGTCTTTCAAGAGATTCATGAGGTTTAGTGGTAAGTTGGGGTCTATAGTTACCTATTTCCGTGATTCAAGTGGTATTATGACTTGTGTTTATAATAATTGTAAACGTAACGCGATATTGTTGTACATTGTTTGGGAGTCATCTGATTCTTGTGATCTTGTGTTAAGTGTAAATAGTCGGATGAGATATTTCCATGAATAAACGGAGAAGATCAGCATGAAATGAAAATATTTATTACTGTATTCATCAAAATAATAAGCATTACATTATTTCCCTATTTAGTACTCATAAATATGATTCCAACGATATATGGTACGTCAAAATCGGACCATCGGATCTCTCACAATCGCCCCCAGAAAATCACGTTTCCTATACAAACTGCACGCTGTGGCTAGCAGGCCAGCCCGCACGCCCATTGCACACCATGCACCATGGCCTACACTCCCATGCGCTGTTGCCTGCACACCCATGCGCTGCTGCCTGCACACCGTGTGCCCCCGCTGCACACCGCGTGCACCCCCGCTGCACACCGCGTGCACCCCCACTGCACACCGTGCACCACAGCCTGTACAACCATACGTTGCTGCCTGCACACCCATGCACGTTGCTTGCCAGCCCTATGCACCCATGTGTAGACACCTAATGTTGTCACCCCCTGGGATGATGACACAAGAAGAATTACATGTTGGACATTTTAGACTTGGAGAATTTTGAGCTTAGAGTAGAAAATGACCATTTTTTTCCTATAAAATTTCGAGAGAAAATGTTTTCAAAAATTAGAATTTGATGTTGTGGATTATTGTTGTTTGTCCCCTCAGGTCGGACATTACACTTTGATGTGAGAACTATGCAAATCGAAGCCCGATTCTCTCTTTCATTATATGATCCGGGTCCCTACTTTATGTATATTTTTGTAAAGGTCCTTGGTCGAGACCACAATCGTATCTCACATCATTAGATAGTGCTTGGACTGAGCTTTCTAACGACATATTACACGTCGAATTCTGACTAACGGTTTGAAAGATATGACCCCCGGAAGTTGACTCCAAAGTTTGCTATCAGATTCCATTCTGAGTAACCAAGGAGTGCCACATGCCGCCCAAACCCCTTTATCTAAAAGCAAGCCTTTTTGGATAATTCTCTCTAGTTTTTTAGTCCCAGATCGGATTTAAGAGAGAATTGTCTCAAGTCCCAAATCGGTTTATTTAGGTCTTTTGGTTCAATTAAATATGATTTTTGTTTAATTGGTTTAATTATTTTCATTTTGGTTTTATCCGGTTCAATTAGATGTAATTATGTTCATTCAAACTTGATTATTTTTTTTATTTGTTTTAATTTAAATTGATTTTGAATTTACATTTGGCTTTATGATTCTACTTAATTGTTAATTGTTTTATCCCTTAGATCTAGGCCCTTGGATTAGGATCCAAGAACCCTAGTCCTTCCTCCCATTTCTTTATCTCTTCTCCTAGCTGTTCTTCCTTTCTTTTTCCTTAACCGAACCTGCAACTCACCTCTTCTCCTTCTTCTTCTTTTTTTTCTTCTTCTTCTTCTTCTCTTCTTTTCTCTTTTACCATGGCCGAACCCTCTCCACTCCCTTCTCCTTCCTTTCTTTTTCCTTAACCAAACTTGCAACTCACCTCTTCTCCTTCTTCTTCTTTTTCTTCTTCTTCTTCTTCTTCTCTTCTTTTCTCTTTTACCATGGCCGAACCCTCTCCACTCCCTTCTCCTTCCTTTCTTTTTCCTTAACCGAACCTGCAACTCACCTCTTCTCCTTCTTCTTCTTCTTTTTCTTCTTCTTCTTTTTCTTCTTCTCTTCTTTTCTCTTTTACCATGGCCGAACCCTCTCCACTCCCTTCTCCTTGCTTTCTTTTTCCTTAACCCAACCTGCAACTCACCTCTTCTCCTTCTTCTTCTTCTTTTTCTTCTTCTTTTTCTTCTCTTCTTTTCTCTTTTACCATGGCTGAACCCTCTCCACCCCCTTCTCCTTCCTTTCTTTTTCCTTAACCGAACCTGCAACTCACCTTTTCTCCTTCTCTCATTCTTCTTTTTCTCTTCTGTTTCCTTGCTGCTGCAACTGCTAACCAGTCCCACCGAACCTCCTTCCTCTTCTTCTTCTTCTTCTTCTTCTTCTTCTTCTCATCTTCTCCCTCTCTTCTTCTTCTTCGGTCTCGCCTGCTCGGGATATGTTTCCACCCATGACGCATCCTTTTCTCTTCCTTCTCCCGTCTCTTGGGTTCTGGTGATGATCTACTGGGACCTCACAGACCTCCTGAACCGTTAGCCCACTCTTCTGCTATGTTCACAAGGTCAGATCGACCATGGATCTATCACCAATCCACTGCTCCGACCTGCAATCGATCTCCACTATTTGCTCTCTCCTCTTCTATGCTCCCTTCTCCATCGACTATTGGTCCGGTGAGCTTCTCTTCTCCC
>NC_056562.1:21789788-21862660 GCF_013358625.1 Macadamia integrifolia
TTAGTTGTATCTAAGCATACTCACCCTTCTCAAAATGCTGGTAGACTTCTGCTTAAATATCTTATTTGGAGCTTCTAGATTTGGCCAAACAAAATTGTTCTTGGGTTTTAATCTTCTCAAGTCAATTCTACTCAACTGAGCCTTTTCCCTACTAAATGGGCTGTGGGATCTATAGTAAAATGGTAGTGACAGAGTTGTATTTGGTTCATCTCTATATGAAAATGTTATTTTGATGAAGCAAGCTCAAATGGCCTGATCTGATTTCTATAATTATACTGTGGGAGAAAGAAGCATCATCATCAGAGTAGCCTCTAATGATCCAAGTCCATTCTCAATAGAATAATACTGAGCTGCATGTTTTTTATTCATAGTTTCAGTTGTCTATTACAAATTGGTGACTAAATTGACTAGCACATTCAGAAACAACATGAAGGTGGGAAACTTTGTCCCCTGCTTCTAAATTTGTTGGCAATATTTAATTTATTTAACTAGTTTTGTTTGATTTATGTATTGCAAAAAACTTATGTAAAGAATATTGCTCATACTTTTAGGATGTCAGAACTTGTATCCCAGGAAATTTTCAAGATTGTAGTGAAGATTTCTCAAATCTGATCAACTTTTGATTTTTATGTGATGGGGTGGGTGAGAACCTGGCAGTGCAGAACTACCTTGATGAAAACAATCTGGATCATATTCTTTCCTCTTTTCTTGATTGAAATTCTTGTCAAATGTTTATTTCAGAGAGTTACTTGCTGACTGCAATAGAAACATCTGTATGTCATTGTGTTGTACCCTTTTGTGTAGACAGATAACTTCTTTTCTAATTGGTGTATGGTTGCCTCGATGGAGTCTGGAAGTTTTAGTTGGAAAACATCCATCAAGGATTTGAGGGTAATAGCTTGTATGGTCACTTTTGCATGATCTCCACCTAACTTTTATCCGTAATCATAGATCATACAAGCTTCAATCCCCCCCCCCTCTTTTAAAATTAGGTTAATCCTTGAATTTTAAGAGATCCATATGTGCATGTAGATAAGGTCATAAACAGTTGAAAATTATTCTTAGGGTTCTATTTTACCTCTCTATTCTTTTGTTTTGGGTGAGGGGGGGTGCTATGTTACCTGTCTATTCTTTCACTCCAAATCGAACAATAGTTGTCTGCCTCTGAGATGTCATCAATTTCAAGATAATCTCTGAACTGCATAAGAAAAGATTATCAAGTTCAATGGGACCATAGCATAAGTCTTCATCCATGGTAATTGGCACTGCCGAGGTACATTGATGTTGTAGTCAATGTACCAATTCTAAGATCAGTGTGTCTCAGTGATTCAACTAAAAACCAACTGTCCCATGTTTACCACCAAAATCTTGTGGGGAAAGCCATGTCAGAGAAGATAATCTTGGAAGAAAGTGAAATGCTGTCTCAGTTCTCTTATTTTGGAGGCATAGGCGGATTTTGGAGTGGGGTGGGGGGGTGGAGATGACTCAAAGCTTTTTGATGTCAATGCTCTGGATTTCCCATTGTATATAGTTTTTATCTTCCTATTCCTGTTATGGTATTACCTTTGTCTCAACTCTCAGCTGTAGTAGTACTCAGAGTCCCAATCCAGGAAGTGATGTTTGCTTTAATCACTTCCATGTTGTAGATTAACAAAACATGAATGGTAAAGTATGATATCGTATATTCCCATGGCTTGTTGAGGAGACCTTGCCTTGGTATACTTTAGGTAAATTTCGATAACTATTTTGTTTTGATCCTTGTAGAAATGAAATATTTCGTTTGTAAACGATTTTTTTTTTCATGGAAGTAGAACTCGGTATCTATCTAGTCTTGGATTGTACTAGGGCTATATACTAACCCGTAAGACCAAGGAGAATGTTTTCAGGTTGGATGTTCCAAACTAAGGATTTGCTGTTTGAAACAATAAGAATATTTAACTCTGCAGTGACCCAGATTGGATCATCTTTATCTAATATTAATTCAGGGGAAAAAGAAATCTGCTTGATCGTGTAGCCATTACACCCAAGCATAAGAGCTTACAAAATTATTGCCCCACCCCGTGTGAATGAAAAAATCTCATACATATTGACGCCACCCAAGCCCAAGAGCTCACAAAATTATTGTCCCACCCAGTGTGAATTAAAAAATCTCATCCATATTAATGTTGCATACACTCTCATTGGTTTGTGCTGACGCAAAGATTACACGACCAGTTAGTTATCTCTTGCCCTTATTTCACACCTAAAGAAGGAAGTTGTGGGGTCAACCCTATTGTATGATGGACCAAATAAAAAAACCCAAATAGAAATAGGTAAGGTCAAATTGAATGCAAAATGATTTTGATTTTGATTAATTCCTATCAGATTCAGTTTTGATTTAACCGTTTCAAAATATAAACCACATTGAAACAAGATCGATTGACATCTTTAAGGAAAAAAAAATCCTCTCCAACACCAATTATCTTCCAACCACTGTTTCAGCAGTTAGGAGTTGGACAAACATCCTCAAATGTTGATAGGTGGAGTCAAAAATCCACCCTAAGCCACTCTGTGAGGGAAAACTACTCTCCGTCAAGGCCTCTACCCCTATGAAACACATCAATCCCTCTCTTGTGGGAGAAGAGAGTTACACTCGCCTAGCCAGGAATGCTAGGGGTGTTTGGTTCGGTAAAATTTGAATAGCGCCAATTATAACCTTTTCAACATAGTTAAATTCTATTAAAGGGTTCAACCCAAAAAAAAAAAAAAAAATCTATTACAGGGAGACTATAGGGCTAGGATATGAGTTCATCTTCAAGATCATATTATGGGTTAACATGGTTCAATTGTCCACATTTCAACAATGTGTATTGTTTGCCAGTGACCATAGAATCTTCACTCTCTCATTTCTTTTGTCAAAAGAGGTGGATACTTGAGCCATACTACAAATTATGCTTTAATGCAAAATTGTGGGGTGATTTTTTTTTTTTTAATGGAAAAACCATATATTTTTTTTTAATTAAAGATAAATCACTTTTAAATTATTTAAAAATATAAATTTTAGAAATAAATAAAAAATAATAAAAAGGGTTACAGTTTTTCACTTCACCACTCTTATGTTTTACTGAATAATTTAATAGGAAGAATCACTACACATAATTAGGGTAACCAAGTAGTTTTACAGTAAGAATCACTACACAAATTTAGGATAACCAAACAGTTTTACAGTAAGAATCACTATACAGATTTAGAGTAACCAAACAGTTTTGCAGTAAGAAAAATGTACCAAACCCAAGGCAACCAAATGATTTTTCAACAAGAAACACAATTCAGAAGAATGTCCATCAAAAGATTGACATCCATATCCGATACATACACCATTTGATTTATTAAACCAAACACCCCCTTAAACATTTGTCAGGGTTACATAAGACTTTCAAAACTATAAACATGACCCAACCATTATCAAAGGGTATCCAATTATCATTGTTATACATTTCTATCTTCAGGCCAGGGTGATAAAATGAGGTATCAATAGAACGCTTCCTTGAGTGAGGATGCGAAGCAGACAAAAGTCAAAGAAGTAATTCCTCATTTTATCAAGGAGAGTAAAAAACCAATTTCAGCACCATGCTTAAGGATATGGAGTGAAAATGTGCTCGATGAATCAAACACTCTAATAGTTAAATTATTGAAAGCGGTAAAATTAGAATCAAGATCTATTAAGAGAGTCCAGGGTGGTAATTACTGCGGTAAATCAAACTATCGCATAGACTTTTCTAGACTAAATAGCTGATTAATTTATTTCTTTTTCCTCCATATGGGGAAGCACAGCCTCCACCACAGTCTATCTCTCTTCTCCTTCTGAAATGATCTATATAGGCACAGAAGGGAGACATATTGAGAACACTCCCCCCTCCCTTTTTTAACGAGAGAATGCTACCTAATCATGTAGGTACGCCAATGCCCACGACAAATAGAATGACACGTACAAGCATCTTTAGCATGGGGCAGTGCGATCATTCTCACCCATTGTACACACAGTCAGATAACGTTCTCTCTTCCCTTTTTATTTTTAGCTTTATTGGTAAGTGATAAATGCTTTTGTAACTATTGCTTCTCTATTAGAAGAAGATTGCAATGAGGACGAAGATGAGAATGAAGATGCTGACGATGGAGAAGATTGGGTTACACTACTAAATTAATAGGGAGGAGGAAATCTATTATCATTCTCCATGCCACACATATATAGTCCATGTTTTCAGGGGCAGGGACATCTTTTCATTGCCCCTGAAAATAGGGGTTGTGCGTGGGCAACCGTGCCCCCTAAAAATAGGATTGTGTGTAGATGTGGGGAATACTAACAAGTAACAAGTTCTTTCTCCCTAGTTAATAAATAGTCATAATTACGGTTGGATTGGGTTCAATCTAAACACTCAGCCTAGACTCGACCTGGCCCGGCCTTGGTTCTGAAATCCCAACCTAGACCCACTTTGCAGGCTGAAAAACCCAGCCCTTACTGATACTAATTGACACCCCTACTTAAAACCATGCCCCCAATCTCAATTTCATTACCAAGCACAACTTGTGAATAAAATGAGAATCAGAGGTGTATTTGGGTTGGCATAATTCTCTATAACTTTTAATTAATTTATTAATGAAGCAGATTTAAGTTATTCATTCATTTGAACTGATAGAACCGCCTCATGTTGCACTATTTCAGTCACGCATGGAAGGTGGCTCATATATATGTGGTGTTTCTTGTGACAGTTTATCATTGTAACCTAATCATAAATATGGTATTGCATCTTTGGTTCTCTTACTATGTTTTTTCCTCCTTTTGAGAGTTGAGACCGCTGGTTCAGCAATAGGCCTTTGAGTTTTGTCAAATCTCGGCTTCTTTTTCAGTTGCTAGCTAATTTGATTTAGTGTGAGTGAAGAGGGGAACACAGATCAGAAAAGGGAGGTCTTTCCTTCACCTGAACCCTGAGTACTCCACCTTTACCCTCAAAATTCTCATTTATTTCTCTTGATAGATATCCATTAGAAGAGAAGTAGTTGTCTACAATAGAATTTGATCTTTTTCATTTCTTCAATAGTTCCTTTTTACTAACGTATGATTTATATCCAATCGCCTCATGTGATTGTTTTAAACTCAAAACTTGTATTGTATTTATTTAGTTGTTTTGTTTCATGTATTATATGTTGTTTAATTTTTGTCAAGTAATAAGAAGGACTGGTTTGACCGAATGGACTAACACATTCATCGGATCGTCTCTTTCAGATTAATTCTATGTATATGAAAAAGAATTATGATAATAAAACTTCAAATGATAAGACTGAGATATTGAAGGAAATCAAAGAGTTTATCTGATAAGTGCATATTTATCATAAACCTTTTAGCTTAATCTTGAGAATTATTTTTACATTTTTGTTTTTTAAAGAGATTTATTAGAGGGCAATACCATTCATTTCTACTGGTTAAGCTGATAAATGGTCAATTCCCCTACTACAACAATAGTATCTCTTTATTTGACTCAATAAATTATTTGCTCCTCAAAAATTCTTTGTTATAGTGTTTTAAATCTATAAATACTCAATTCCCCTACTACAGCAGTAGTATGTATGTATGAGTATGTTTGTATGAGTGTATGAGTATCTCTGTATGAGTGTATGTATGAGTGTATGAGTATGTATGTATGAGTGTATGTATGAGTATAAGTATGTATATATGCCGACATACTCGACATACGGTCCCACAGCCATGTGAAGTCCATGTGAAGTCCGTGTGACGGCCATATGTCCTTGGTCCCACATGTCTCTTGTATCTTTGGCTATTTAAAGCCCTTATGAATGAAATTAAAGGGCAGAGCCCAGTTGTGTGAGATCTTACAGAAAAAATGGTATCAGAGCCTAGTTCTTCCCCCTTCTCCGGCTAAGGTCCTTCTCCGACGACCGGCTCTACCTAGTTTGAACCTCTGCTAGTTAAAAGGACATTCTAGGCCACGCCCTATTGCAGGTTACTTCGTGGTTTTGGTTTTCTGGTGATAGAGAAAGAACCCTTTGAGCGATGGGTCCTCAGGCCAAGGAGTGGCCGTCTTTTAACCTGTAACGGCTTGGGTTGATCTGTCTCTAAGAACTTGAACCCCGGGGGTCCTGATCGACCTCGACTAGTTGTCTTTTTATCTATCTGAGTTTCGCCGGTGAGTTGTGTTGCTCGGATACTGGACTGCATGCTTTTTTGGTATGTCTCTTTCTCGGCGATCAACCTCTTCTCGTAGTTCTGCTCCGTCCTCTTCTTCTTCTTCCCGATCTGCTTCTTTTTCTTCTATTGATTCTCTATATGAATTTGATTACCTCCCTGAAGACCAGATCATACCTGAGACTCCATCTCCTCTGTTGAACCCTTATACTGTCTTTCCAAAGAAGAAATCTTCTTCTTCTTCCTGGAAGACTCTTATTGCTCCCCGAAAGAAAACCCCTCCTTTGAAAGAATTAGTCCAGGCTTCTCGGTGTGAATTATACCATATCCCTGCCACTGACAAAGAACAAATGTTTACTCTGGAGATTCCAACAAATTTCATTCCTGATTGGCAAAATCAGGGTTATACTCATCTCCACTTCGCTGCAATTAAATTTGCCCTTTCTTTCCATGGCAGGAAAGGTCTTCCTGTGTTCTCTCGGATTGCCCTCCTTGATAGTCGGTTTTTACGGTATGAACATGCCGTGATTGCTAATATTCAGACCACCTTGAACGCAGGAACTATATTTCTTACTCTTTACCCTAATTTCAACATAGCTTTGGCAGATCCTCATCTTCCCTCGGCTTTGAAGTTCCAGATCCAAATTTCTGGTACTCCCCAGGCTCCTACAGCTTTAGCAGGAACTATCCACTATCAATTGGCTTATCGGTTACAAAATCATGCCTTTGATTTATCAAAAGGCCAACATGAGGATGCTCTTTTCCTCTCAGTGGACTCAGACCATGTTCCAAGCCTTACCTATGTTCCTAGACAAATACCCAGAGATGATCTTTATCGTCTCCTTCCTTCGTCTTGGGTTACGGCTTATGAACAACAAATGGCCTCAACTCAACCTGCTCCCGTTGAAACCCTTCAGTCTACTGACCCACAGTTCATCACTCACCCAACAGGTGAGGTTGAAATCAGATTTCCTCCCCCACAACCATTACCTTCTCCATTTCCTACTCAGTTTACAGGAATGATCCAAGACAATATTCCTGTCAAATCTTTTGATGCTCAAGGAACCCCTGTGTACTATTTCTCTGATCCAGTCACTGGTCATAAGTATTTTGACCTTTGTGATTGTAACAAATGTCTCCAAGACTCTGATGATGAAGATGAAGTTTATTACTCTCGTCCCAAAAGAAAGTCTTCCCAAACTATTCTTCGGGACCGATATGAGTCGGGAGACCCTACAGTTGGACCATTGAGTACTGAAGCCCGTTATCCCTTTATGGTAAAATACGGTGCTCCTCCTCTAGAACCCCTTTATGTTCCTCCTCCCACTCCGGTTTGTAAACCTCCTCAACCAGCTTATCCACCCACACCCATAGTCCCTCCTTGTTGCATATATACTCCAGGATCTTCTTCTTCTGCTCCTCTGCAGAATTTTCCTGGTCGTGCTGACTATGGTCCTGATTCTCATGGTGTACGTCATATATGGAAAGTCAAATCTCCTGTCTTACCCTCTGGACAACCAAAGGAGATTTCTCAGGTTGAAGCAGCTTTAAATTGGCAAAATGAGAATGCCATCGTCCAAAATCAGTACCTTGAACGTATCCTTGCTTCTACCTAGCATACCCACAGTACTGTTGGCCGGCATAACCAGTTACTCCACTCTCTTAAAGCTGAGATAGATCAAGTCCATGCTGAACTTGCTGGTATTGCCTCCTCGACTGCTGATACAAGCCAGGTCTTTGCTCTTATTGGACAAAAAGAGAAACATCTCAGGTTTCTTGAAGCTCAATTACATAGTCTACAACAAGCTCCACCTCAAGCAGCAACAGCTAGTCGACAGCAACCACTACCTTTGGCAGTACCTACGATGTCCTCTCAGGATCCTTTTGCCATATATGCTACCCCAACTTCCCCGGTAGTTGCTTCTCCCAGATCTTTCCCACTTGAAGAACTAAAGGCATTACAGCATCAGCAACGCAATCTGAAACCCAGACAGCAGCCTAAGCCAATCCCTTTGGACAAACCCTCTCCCCCACCTTTTCAACCATATCCTATGACTGTAACCTATCCCGCACCTTCACCACCTATTTCCACGTATCCATCCCCTTCATCGTCACCTCCTCGAACCAAGACCAAATATCCTCCCATAGGTGCCATAACTCGCTCTGGTGATGAGATTCTAACAAATCTTCTTACCACACTAGCCCTTCATAACCCAAAACCTATTCCCTCTTTCATGAACACAGGTCCAGATCCACCTCCTGTCCCTTATCCTGCACCTCCAAATGTTGAAGAGATGGATGATGCTCAGGATGACCCTATGGTCCATAATCCTGAACCACAACCTCCTCCTAACCCAACCTATGCTCCATTCTCAAACCAAGATCCCAAGCAGTTCTTTACCCTGGATGATGTCCCTGTCTCAAAATGGGCCTCTAAGTTTTCTGATTTTCATGCCTGGATAAATGCTGAACTTCTTCAAGAAGACGCTACTTCTGTCAGTGTCCTGACTAAGTTTGTTGCCCAGTTACAAGGTAAACTCAGAGAATGGTATTTGGCTCTTGGTGGGTATAGGCAACTCCAACTTGTTCAACTTCCTGAAGGCCAATTCATCACAGTTTTATATCAAGAATTTCTTGGTCCTGTCTCGAATGATATTACAAAGGCTCGTGAAGAGTTTTTACAACTGAAGTGTTGCTCTTTAGCTCGGTCAGATCTTGACAAACACTTCTCTCGTATGACAGACCGATTCCATAAAATTGGTGGCCTTGATGATGAGAACCTTAAGCAGATCTTCTTAAACTCACTTCCAGATCCTCTTAGTGCTGATACTTTGCAGTTTTTGCGAAATCAAAATATCACCTTGGCATCCTGCAGTATCGGATCCCTATACAGCTTTGCTCTTACAGCTCTTGACAAACTCTGTAATGTCAAGAAAATCTGGAAAGACTTACAATCCAAATCTGACAAGGTTTCTTCTGCCTATGATACTTCTTGGATGAAAATCAAGTGTAAAGGTTCTTCTCACTCTTGTGATTGTCCTACAAAGAAGCAGTTCCATCATAAGAAGTTCTTTCACTCCTCCCAGAAGCACAAGAACCGGTTTCCTTTTAAGCCTTCTCGGTTGAAACGGTTTAAACCTCATTGGAAGTTCCTCAGGAAAAAATAATTTCGGGGAAAAACCAAGAATACTTCTTGCTTTATCTGTGTCAAAAATGGTCATTTTGCTAAGAATTGTCCTAATAGTTGCAAGAAAGAAAAGGTGCTCCATATGCTTGCTTCCCTCCATCATGATGATCTACAAGATGCTGACCTTGAGTCTCTGTACTCTTTGGATGCAGAACCCACGGACCTCTCCTTATTTTCTATTGACTACCCTGAGGATATTGATCCAACTTACCTCACAGACTCAGACCCAGAGTCTTCTCTTTCTGAGTCCGAGGATTCTGATCCCCTCTACCAGGTTATCCCTTTCTTTCCCCCAAGTCACACTCCTCCTCCCTGTCAGTCTATCACCTTACCTCATGCTGCAGTAACCTTAATCCTTGAACCTTATGCTAAACCAGTTCGTCTCATAACCTTCCTTGATACAGGTGCTGCAACAACCATCTTGTCTCCCAAAGTCCTTACAAATTATTTTTGGAAACCACAAGAACCCCCTCTCCCCTTTCTAGCAGCCAATGGTGAAACTTTCTATAACACCCTTATCACTAAACATCCCATTAAAATCCAACTCCTGCCAACCCTTTCTTTCACCCATGTTATGTTAGGTTCCCACTGTCCTGGAAAAGACCTCATCATAGGTTTCGATGTCCTGAGTCATCTTCCCCTTAAATGGACACCCCATGGTCTTGTATATAAACAACAACATCTACCCTGGTCCCCTTTTTCTAACATATTTCTTGCAGATACAGGTCCTACTCTTTTTGATGATTTTAAAGGACAACTTCTGCAAACTTCCTGTGCAGATTCTCACACTGAGTTCCTGACCAAATGTACTCATCCCCTCTGGCAGAATTCTAAGTTCTTCATCTCCTTACCTTTTAAGAAGAATGAAGATGTCAACCCAACAAAAGCCAGTCATCCTGGTATGCCTCCAGAACATTTGACGCTTGCAGTACAAGAACTTCAACAGCTACAAGCTCAAGGTTTGGTAGAACCAACTGTATCTCCATGGGCTTGTCAAGCATTCTATGTGAACAAGAGAACAGAACAAATTCGTGGTGAGATGAGAATGGTGATCAATTATCGGCCCCTCAACTTCTTCCTGGCTGATGATAAGTTCCCTTTACCAACTCGTCCAGCACTCTTACTCCAGTTGGCCTCTGCAACTATCTTCTCCAAGTTTGACCTAAAGGTAGGGTTTTGGCAACTTGGCATCCTTCCTGAAGATAGACCAAAGACAGCCTTTTGTGTCCCTGGGCATCACTTACAGTGGACAGTTATGCCATTTGGATTAAAGACGGCTCCATCCATATTTCAGCGTGCCATGATGCAGATCTTTGCTCCCATTCAAGATCGTGCCCTGATTTATATTGATGACATTCTTCTGTTTTCCTCTGCACAGGCTGAACATCTTTATCTCCTTCAGCACTTCCATCAGATTGTTCAAGACTATGGAATCATGCTCTCTCCAAAGAAAATGCAAACTGGTGTTTCTACCATTGATTTTCTTGGCGTCACTATCACCAAAGAAAAATATGAACTTCAACCTCATATTGCTACATCTCTCCAGTAATTTCCTGAAGATCCCCTGACAAAAAATCAGGTCCAGCAATTCCTTGGTATAGTTAACTACATGACAGAATTTCTTCCTCAACAAATCAGACACACGTCTGTGCTTCATCAACTCTTGAGAAAGAAAGCTCCTCCTTGGTCTTCTGAACACACAGCAGCTATTCAAGCTCTGAAACAACTATCTACAAGACTTCCCTGTTTATAGATTCCTTCTGATGGACGACGTGTCCTTCAAACTGATGCTAGTGATACTCATTGGGGTGCAGTTTTACTTGAAGAGGCTCCTGATTCTACACGAACCATCTGTGGTTACAAAAGCGGCTCATTTAAACCATCTGAAGCTCATTACCATTCAACATTCAAAGAAATCCTTGCAGTCAGACGAGGTATTGAAAAATTCCAGTTTCATCTCATTGGACACAGGTTCCTCATTGAACTGGATATGTCAAGTTTCCCTCGGATGCTTGAATTCCGGCAACGCACACTTCCCAATGATCAACTTTTACAATGGGCTCAATGGTTCTCAAAATGGTCCTTTGATATCAAACACATCAAAGGAAAAGAAAATGTTTTGGCAGACTTCCTTTCTGGAGAAGGTAATGGTTGTGGGGGAGGAAATCTGATTTCAACCTCACCTGTTGGGTGAGTGATGAACTGTGGGTCAGTAGACTGAAGGGGTTCAACGGGAGCAGGTTGAGTTGAGGCCATTTGTTGTTCATAAGCCGTAACCCAAGACGAAGGAAGGAGACGATAAAGATCATCTCTCGGTATTTGTCTAGGGACATAGGTAAGGCTTGGAACATGGTCTGAGTCCACTGAGAGGAAAAGAGCATCCTCATGTTGGCCTTTTGATAAATCAAAGGCATGATGTAACCGATAAGCCAATTGATAGTGGATAAAGCTGTAGGAGCCGGGGGAGTACCAGAAATTTGGATCTGGAACTTCAAAGCCGAGGGAAGATGAGGATCTGCCAAAGCTATGTTGAAATTAGGGTAAAGAGTAAGAAATATAGTTCCTGCGTTCAAGGTGGTCTGAATATTAGCAATCACGGCATGTTCATACCGTAAAAACCGACTATCAAGGAGGGCAATCCGAGAGAACACAGGAAGACCTTTCCTGCCATGGAAAGAAAGGGCAAATTTAATTACACCGAAGTGGAGATGAGTATAACCCTGATTTTGCCAATCAGGAATGAAATTTGTTGGAATCTCCAGAGTAAACATTTGTTCTTTGTCAGTGGCAGGGATATGGTATAATTCACACCGAGAAGCCTGGACTAATTCTTTCAAAGGAGGGGTTTTCTTTCGGGGAGCAATAAGAGTCTTCAAGGAAGAAGAAGAAGATTTCTTCTTTGGAAAGACAGTATAAGGGTTCAACAGAGGAGATGGAGTCTCAGGTATGATCTGGTCTTTAGGGAGGTAATCAAACTCATATAGAGAATCAATAGAAGAAAAAGAAGCAGATCGGGAAGAAGAAGAAGAGGATGGAGCAGAACTACGAGAAGAGGTTGATCGCCGAGAAAGAGACATACCAGAAAAGCATGCAGTTCAGTATTCGAGCAACACAACTCACCGGCGAAACTCAGATAGATAAAAAGACAACTAGTTGAGGCCAATCAGGACCCCCGGGGTTCAAGTTCTCAGAGACAGATCAACCCGAGCCGTTATAGGGTAAAAGACGGCCACTCCTTGGCCTGAGGACCCATCGCTCAAAGGGTTCTTTCTCTGTCACCAGAAAACCAAAACCACGAAGTAACCTACAATAGGGTGTGGCCTAGAATGTCCTTTTAACTAGCAGAGGTTCAAACCAGGTAGAGCCGTCGTCGGAGAAGGACCTTAGCCGGAGAAGGGGGAAGAACTAGGCTCTGATACCATTTTTTCTGTATTTTTTTTTTCACGCAACTGGGCTCTGTCCTTTAATTTCATTCATAAGGGCTTTAAATAGCCAAAGATACAAGAGACATGTGGGACCAAGGACATATGGCCGTCACACGGACTTCACATGGACTTCACATGGCTGTGGGACCAAGGACATATGGCCGTCACGCGGACTTCACATGGACTTCACATGGCTGTGGGACCGTATATCGAGTATGTCGGCATACATACATACTTATACTCATACATACACTCATACATACATACTCATACACTCATACATACACTCATACAGAGATACTCATACACTCATACAAACATACTCATACATACATACGCATATATTGACATTAATCAGTATCCGGATCAGATGAACTGCTATATGGGTAGAATGCAGCTTTATCAATGAGCCAATCATCATAGGCATCCATTAGAGAAATGATGCGAGGATGTGGCAGGTGACCATTCTGATGAAGTTCCCAAGCCGAATCAACTGTGTGAAGAAGGGGGGCTGGAACTTGATGAGTCTGAATGTCATTTACTTGACACATGGTATGAAGAAACTGACGCCATTCTGATCGATGTTGCCGTCTGTTGATGAAAAGTGCATAGGGCTTTGTTCCATACACATGATAGTCTGGTGTGTAGTGAATGTAATGGCATGGGTGAGGATCTGGAGGGTCAGTAGTTTGGAGGATGGCTGGAGGTTTATGGAAAAGGATAGTGATGTAGTGCATTGGTGAATCAGGGGGATCAGCTTGTGGAAGAAGAGAGGTAAAAAGGTTGAACCAGGTTTCCATGGGAGCAAAAAGTTGTAAAAACTGGAAAATAGGTCGGGTAGGACGGTGTGGATTTAATGGTGTACACCAACACATACACATGGACTGAATGGCCTGAAGGGGAAAACATATGGCTATGGAGTAGGCTGTACATAAATGCCAGAAAATGCATTTAAAAATAGGGGGTAACTCTTGTAGGTCATGAAAGGAGTTAAAGGTAAAGATTGTGAGATAGGGAAAATCTGGGTGGCAGGTAGAACCTGCAAGAAATAGACCTTCTTGTCTAAGGGCAATTTCTAATAGCTGAGTAGCTGTGTGCTTACTGTAGGTAAGGATGGCTTTGTAGGTTAGGGTATGAAGGATTTCCGGAGGAAGATGAGGAGGTAGAGCACAGCAAAGGTTATGGCTTGGTTGAGGCTGAGAGGAAGATGAGGTAGAGGTATTTGGTGTTATTGGGTAAAGGATTGGGATTACAGAGAACGTAGAGGTAGGGCGAGAAAGGAAGTCTGCCAAAACATTTTCTTTTCCTTTGATGTGTTTGATATCAAAGGACCATTTTGAGAACCATTGAGCCCATTGTAAAATTTGATCATTGGGATGTGTGCGTTGCCGGAATTCAAGCATCCGAGGGAAAATAAATAAATGTATTCTATCAAGAAAAGCCAAGGTTACATTGAATGCTATTTTTTTTTTATGAAAATAAATAAATAAATAAGTGCAATGTAAATAAGCCTCGTTGTGGAAAACTCAACACCTCTTAAACTATGTTTGGTGTGTAAATCAGTTTGGCCAAAAGTCATATAGGATAGTATGTATTTTATTTATTCCATTTGATCCCGTTTGTTTAGAGAGGAGTGTGGGGTGGAATAGTTGTCAGGTTAGGACCCACATATTGTTGAGGTGAAAAACAGCAAAGTAGAAGTTCGGAAAAAGTTAAACACTTCCACCCCATGTATCGTTTGGGTGACTCAAAGAGAAAAAGGAGAGAAAAAGCAGAGAGAGAGAGAGAGAGAGGGGTATCCATGGCGTCCTCCACTCCCTAAGCTGCCTCTGCTCTATCTCTACATCCGAAGTTGGTGGTGTGGCAGTAGTGGCGCTCAAGTCTTGACTTCTCTTCTTCCTCTTTTGTCTCTCTAATTTCATCTTCTTCTTCTCCCATGTTCCCTCTTCAATGGCTGAGAAAAAAGCAACCCAGACTTCTTCTCCATTGTTCTCTCTTCCATGGCCGAGAAAAGACCAACAACTAAAAACCCAGATGTTGCTGGGACAATTAGGGCCTTTTCCCCTTCAATTTCGTCTTCTTCTTCTCCACTGTTCCCTCTTCCATGGCTAAGAAAAAACCATCATACAGTCAGTGCCTTTTTTCAAATGAAAGGTAGGTTTTTCATTGCTCTTTTTTATCTTGTTCTTCTTCTCAATTTCTGAAACCCTTTCTAATTCTGAAACCCTTTTCTCTCCCTAATTTTGAAACCCCTTTCAACTCCTCCTAATTTCCCCTTCCCTTCTCAATTTAAAATGGGAGAAGATGAGTTGCAGGGACACTCACATCTTCTTTGTCATGACCCAGAAATTGCATAAAATCGTCCTTAACGAACTTTCTCATGAATTTCTTCTTCTTCCCTTTTTTTTTTCCCCCTTCAATGCACCTCAGTAGGTATGCAATGGCTCGGCAGGGGTGCTTGAAGCTCTTATGCCATCTCCAACCGGTTTTTCCTTGGATTTCCACAAGAGTTCTACCAAATCGGTAAGACTTTGTGAGGGCTAGGGGTGGGAGAATTTGTGATCCACGTCAGCCGACAAACAAAAACGTGCTGTTTGCTCAAAAGCCCACCGCAGACAAACAAACACATTGATAAACAAACATGAACAATTATCCCACCCCTTAAATCTTACATCTCCAAACAAATAGGGCCTTAGAGAATTACCAAAGAAGGGATCTACTTATATTTCAAATATAGATTTGTAATTTAGAAATTCCAATATCAAATTGTGTTAAAGTAATAAATGTTCCAACTATGGTTTTGTGACTATTTTGTTGTTTTGCAGGTAAACCGGAGCTCAGGAAGAGTCTATGCGATTGGATGGGCTATACATGAACTCAAACTGCCTAATTTTTCTTATTTTAAATTCGTTTTATTTTAATTTTAAGGCCATATTCCAAGGATCCAAAAGACTGGATGATGCATGAATTCAAGTTCTCTTTATTGTTTGATCCCAGAGTTTTGTAAACTAATTTTATTTAGTTTCGTCTTAGAGTGTGTCAGTTTAAGGGAAATTCACAGCTCCACGAAAATCTCATTATGAGAGAGACACTCCTTGTATAATTTCAAATTACGCTCACACCCCTACCGTCAGTCTCCGTTAAATGAGGATTTAAAATGACAGTTTTACCCTTTTTACTAAAACGCATGACCCAATTATATTTTACCCTAGCCCCTTAATACCGCTCACCTTCACTGTGCAAGCCTTGAATGTGGAAAAAAGAGGAGTTGAATCTCTTCAACATCCCTGTGCAAACAATCATTCCATTTGCAGTTCTTAGTTCTTACTCATATCCTCTACCCCATCTCGTGCCATTATCTTCTTTCTATTTCCAGAAAGGTAAAGAAGTAGGGTAAAACAATGTGGGATTTAAAGGAAGATTCACTTATGGTTGCTTTTCAGTCTCCCAAAACCATATCAGCTCTGTTAAGTAGATATGCATTTTCTCATAAAACATCATAAAAATTGTTAGTACAATCAAACATAATGAGAGGAATACTAGTTTGCAATAACAAGCACAACAAGAAGAAAGATTACTTATGCTGTCCAAGTGGTTCTGCATCTCATTGGCCATAGATACCTGCAATTTGGAAGACCAAAGCCAAAGTGAAGAGAGGAAAGCAAATTTTCTTCCCCATTTTTAACCCAAGAGGTTGGGAATGTCGATTAGGTGTCCGATGAGCTACTCACGGTAGGCTTAACCCAATTCATAGATGCGATCCTTGCTACTCTTCGCAAAGTCCGATCCAAATCTACGAGAGCTCCTACTCTTGCTTTGGTTATGACAGTCGAAGGCAGGTTCTTCTGCAACAGCTTGGAGCTGCCGGAGTCGTCGTCTTCAACGAGCATTTTCACCACATCAGTTCCAAATTCAAGGCACTTGCTACCGATATCGCTGTCTCACGCCACGCATCGGTTGGCAGCTTCATATTTGCCAAATAATTTTGAACCAGGGCCATTTTTTGTTCTCATTATTTTTTTGGTAAAATCTTATTATTGTTTTTGTAAGATCAAACACCAAGAAACATGAATAATAAAGAGACAATAGATTCGTACGACACAGAGATTTAACGAGGTTCACACACCAGGGTGGTGTGCTACGTCCTCGGGCGAAGAAGAAGATGATTCACTATGCAGAAGAAAATTACACCCTAGCAGCGGCGAGGAAAAACTCGCCCTGAAACCCTAGCTCCGTGAAAACCCTAGAATACAATGACTTTCTCAATAAGCAACAGTACATTATATATACTCCAAAATCGTGAGTCGACCCATCGAGTCGCGATCGATCCAATTGATCCGGTCGAACCATACCGCGGGGGCTACGCCCCCACACCCCCTATCGGCCCAACCCCTCTGCTTCCATCACAGATCTCAGAAAAATTCCCATTCGAGTCGCCACCAAAATATATCGGATCGGGTCAATCTTCAAAATGGGTCAAGAATTCGAGACAAACTTAACAGTTTTCACTATGTAGCGAGAGAGAGAGAGAAAAGTCTACAATAGTTGGAAATATTTTAATCTAATCCAATAAAGCTATGAAGATGAAAGAGAACTATGCTTGTTCTTTGATTTATTGCTCTAAAACTTACTCTTTAACACTTTTCATTAAGCAAAATTCTACGACCATTTTCACTTGGGCTTCAAGAATGAAAATGGCATGGAGCACCAAAAGCATTACGTAATAAACCTAGCTATCGCTATTGCTACTGGACAAGCAAAGGAGTTAAGCATTTAGGGTTTGGGGACGAAGACGATGAAGGGTGTGTGATAGGGGTTAGGGGCTGAGAGAAGGGTATATCAGGTGCTTTACATTTTTTAGGGTATTTTTGTATTTAAAAAATGAAAAATAAACCAGCTGATATCAGCACTTGAGGTATATTCCTTAACATAGACTTTCTTAATGATTTGATTTTGGGTTGACCTACCGGGCTCAGGCTAGGTTGGGTTATTTTGACCTTGATTTTTTTCTAGGTTCTGACTAACCTTGATTAACCTTGGCTACCCCCTTTTCATTTGTAGTCTTATATGCATGAAAAAAAAGTTAATAAGAAAAATGAGACATCATCAACATCAATCATTCTTAAAAATAAAGGCTTAAAGTCTTAAACAAAATTTCAACCAAATTTTTTTTTAATGAAATATGAACTCTATCTATCTAGCTTGCCCACACACAATCCCTGTTTTCAGGGGTAGGGGCGGGACTGTGTGTGGATGCCTTTACCCTTGAAAACGATGCCTTTACCCCTGAAAGCAGGACAGTGTGTGGGTGTAGGAAATGCTAGATGGACAGAGTTATTTCAATTCATTGGGTTAGACAAATAGAGTTCTTTTAATTTACTTGAAACCTATTAGGGTTTTGATCAAAACTTTGAAGAAACAACTTCACATCACATCACATATGATCTTGGCATAGAAAAATAAGGTATAATAAAAATAAAGGAGAAAGAATGCTACCTGCTTGCATTCCCCACGCCTGGACAAAACAGAGCACAAAAAGATCATGCTGCCTTTCCCAATATGACTTGAAGATGCTCCCATTGGCCCGTGCGTTGACATGCATCTATGCCTACAAGGTAGCATTTTTTTCCCTAAAAATAAATAAGATTCTGATGTAATTTTATTGGATTGTGATGCCATAGTGTTGTGAGCATGGTTTTAGGTAGGGGTGTCAATCTCAAGCCTGCACCAGTTAGATTGATCAGGCTAGACCATTTAAAGACTAGCCCGGCCTACACCAGTTATTAAACGTGGTACACGGTACAAGGTGTAGGCCTGGTGGGTGCTCAATCGGTCTGACCCTTTTACAAGCCTGACTCGGCTCGACACATTTAGCCCTATCGTTTATTTGTATATTTTGATTTTTTTTTTTTTTTTTATAGAATAGAGTATGTATTGGTATTTTATCAATTATTGAATGTAAATAAGTGTAATATCATTTCTAAATTGTTTTTGATTTAATAAAGGATATTAAAGTACCTTAAAATCTAAGAGAATTAAAGATCGTTTAAAGCCCATTTTAAGATTTTATTGGTACATTATCCTATTTAAGGTCCGATTATAGCCCGATTAAGAGAAGACTGGTTAAGGCGTGGAACCCCGCCGAGCCCGACCTGAGACCGATGAGACCGACTCATTCTTTAAATAGGTAGGTCACGGTCCAAGGCTATAGGCCCGCCAGGCCCAGCTGATTGACACCCCTTGTTTTAGATATCGGTATTGGATCGGTTGTATCGGCCATAACGTATCAGTATCGATTGAGACCGATCACGATACCTAGCTGATCTAAGATCGGGTATCGTATCAGTTTCAGGGGTGAAATCATAATTTAAAAAAAAAAAAAAAAAAAAAAAAACCTTATTTTTATATAAAAAAAAAATATATGGGTAATATTGACCGATATAGCCGATCCTGGATCGATATCCTATCGGTATACAAGAACTAAATCCTTGGCTGTGAGGTTAGCATTTTACAGCAAACCTGGCCTGGTTTTAGTGCCTAGAGTTACCCAACCAGGACAGGCAACAGCTTCTATAGATTCAACCCGAGAGAACAATCTCTAGATGAGTGGTTAGATGTGACCAATCCTTTCATCGGTAGATAGAACACCTCTCTTGGATTTTTTAACTGTCAAGTTTTATGATCTATCTCACTACACATGGACCACCACTTAGCGGGTTCTTTTTCCCTCTGTAATTTCAGCCATTAAACCATTCGAGGATGATATGGCTATTAATTTTTTTTTTTGGTAAAGATGATATGGCTATTATGAATGTTAGATAAGACAGGCTAAGCATAACCTTTTCCTTTGATAACATCAATTCTCTAAAAGCTTAATCAAATTTGATTCTTTAAAAGCTTAATCAAATTTCACTTAATCTTATGTAATTAATCTACTAATGAAGCAAATTTAAGTTACTCATTCATTTAGTCTGATAGAATGGCCTATTGCATTCTTTCTGTCATGCATGGAAGATGGCTCATATATATGTAGTGTGTCTTGTGACGGTTTATCACTTTGCGAGAGTTACACCATTTGGGATACCCGTGCTTTTGATAGCATCGAGATTCCCAGTGGTCGTCTTTGTCGCAAAAGTTGTAATGATACATCAGTTTGGGCCAAGAAGATGAACGGTTGGTAGACATTGAAGCTATAGCTGCTTGTTCCAATGAGGTGGATGGAATCGTGCAACGAACTTGTCATTCTTGAAGCAATAAGGAGTATTCCTTGGTAAGGGAAGGCAATGGATCCATTAATAAAATTTGACTACGAATTGCAGCATAAGAATCATTGAGGCCTTAGAGAAAATCCATGAGAGCATCAGTCTCAAGTAGAGCACTGAGAGTTGTCATGGCACCACATTGGCAAGAGGGCAGCGTCCGACAGGAAGATAACTCATCATGGTAAGCTTTGATAAGTGTAGTAAGCTGAGATGGAATCCAGACCCTGAGTATGAGTCGAAATGGCAAGACGAATCTCGAAGATGCGAGGAGCATTTTTCTTGGGGAATCGGTCATGGAGATCGACCCAAACGTCATGGGCTGTATCAATCCAGAGAATACTATTCGAAATGGACGTAATGCAAGAGCGCACAAAGCCAAGAACGAATCATGCTATTGCATCAGATCCAAAGGGGAAACTCAGGGTCGGTGTTAGCGGGTTTAGGGATACCGTTAATGAACTGCAATTTTTTTTTTGCTTCAAATGCCATATGCATGGCACGTTGCCTTGTAGGAAAATTGTCCCCATTTAGTACAGGACTCACCAATGGAGGATCGGGCTGATCTGAATTGTGAAGAAAATATGGTGATGTTGGTTGAATAGTAGGTTGTGGAGCAGTTGGCGTATCAGTAGCCATCACAAGGAAGAAGAAAAATACCCAAGAAAGCTATTAGGCTGATACAATGTTAAAGAGACTGATACGGCCAAATTGATTGCACAGTAGGGTAAGAACACGTGGTATCTAAGGAAAGGACACATGTCACTCACCTGATAGAGGCTGCAAAGATTCTGACCGCGTCAACCGCGTGAAGAGAATATTCCCCACGAAGGGGATAAGATGTATCTGGGTACGACTCGAAGAGGAAAGGAGGTGGATCCGAGGAGGACTCCTCCAAGGAAAAGAGAAACCCTAAACCCTAAGGACTATAAGAGAGGGCCCGAGCGGAGGAAAAAAGGTAAGCAGAAAAAAACCCACACCATTACCCTTGTGAAAAGCTGTGCGGCAAATCTCTAACTTGGGCGTCGGAGGACTAACTCCAGATAAACCTCCGGGCCTTTGCCTTCTGTGTTTGTGCAGGATCAGCTCATACGGATTTTCGACAGCAACAGAGACAAAGACTTGCATGTATATCTTTGTAACTCATTCTCTTTCTTGTATATATTTGGTTCCATGTACTAGAATTATGAGGAATTATCACTCCCCTCCCCTGAACGATAGCTAAATATCAAGTTCTCCCATGTTTTTGTAAATATTTCACTCCCCTCCCCCCAAATGAAAAGATCCTATCAACCGTGCCTAGACGTTAAAGATTGTTGTTAAATCTTCAATCTTTTTTTTTATAATGCCCAAAATACCCCTATCCCTTTAGACAACACATACCCCTTAACTGATCAAAACAACCTTACACTGCGTCTTCAAACTCCAGTCAATCATATTTCCATCTCTCCCTGCATCTCCTTCTTCAATGTTTTGTTTGGAACATTCGATTGTGCACGATATACAATTAAAAATTCAGTATAACTATGGAGAAATAAGAGACAACATCATTTGCTTCAATTAAACATGACAATCAAGAACAATGTAATATGTTAATCCTTAATTGAAAACACATGATGTCAAATGACCATAGTCCCAGCTTGAATATTATGTTTCTAACTCGCCGCTGCCAGTCTAAGATATGTCTCGGTATGTGAAAGTAAATCTCTTGGCTATGGTTGATGGCTAGGTAGTCAGCAAGTATATTGTATGACAGTTCAATGAACAGCTCTGTAAATCCAACAAGGTAGCAAATTTTTGCAGCTCTTGAAGGGGAAAATATGGGGAATAGCTATAGTTTCTGTTGAAATAAGAATATGAAACTAAATTGCAATCCAAATTGTTTCAACCAATGATTCAGATAAACTAAATTCTTTAAACTTTTGCATCCAGAGAAACTTACGAATTGCAACTGTTAAAATTTGTAAAAGTAAAAACAATTTTTATATTCCAATGAACTCAATAGAGCATAAAATTTGCGGAAGAAATAGCATAGTGAGGGGGTGGTCTTTCTAGAGCGTATTCCCAATTTCTGTAATCCAATGGTTTCGGTCTCTAGGTATGAGGAGGCGGTGGTTAGACAACAGGAGGCTGTGAACGAAAATTTTGCAGTGGACTTCAACATCCTTCGTGCACAATCAAATGTTCCAAACAAAACATTGAAGAAGGAGATGCAGAGAGAGATGAAAATATGATCGATTAGAGTTTGAAGATGTAGGGTAGGGTTGTTTTGATCGATTAAGGGGCATAATGTGTTGTCTAAAGGGATGGGGGTATTTGGGGCATTATAAAAAAAGATTGAAGACTTAACAATAATCTTTAACGTCCAGGCACGGTTCATAGGATCTTTTCATTTGGGGGAAGGGGAGTAAAATATTTGCAAAAACATGGGGTTGGAACTTGATATTTAGCTATATTTCTGGGGAAGGGAGTGAATAATTCTATTACATGGAACTAAATAAAAAATCAATTAGAGAGATATACATGCCTGATGCGGAAAAAATTGACCGGAAGATCTTAACTGCAGTTCCTTATGCTTTGGCCGACCTCATAGAAGAGATGACAGGGGAGAGCCAGGCTGACCCGACGGGGGACTCTCTGATGCCTAAGTCAAATCTTTCCACAACAGATACTCAAGAGAGCTTTTCCACTAAGAGAAGTGAGTAATCGATCTCCTCGGATGAAGGCTTACCTTGGTATTTATAGGCTGCTGATGGAGGGCAAGTGGGAGACGACTATGAAGAGTCCTGTTTAGGCGTGAAGTCCTCAAGGGGAGTGGCTCTATGATTCTGGGAATATTCCAGGCCTCTTAACTTGGAAAGGCCAACCGTGTGACGTCTATGATGACGTGTAGTGGATAGAGTCCTGTCCTCCGGAATAGGGATTACGTTCCTTGAATGTAGGGGTGGACAAAAACACGTTTCTGGAATCCTTGTTGTTGACGTCTGGCCGAGGTGGTAGCACGGCATGATGGAGGCGTAGGTGACAGCACGGCCTAATGGACTCTGAGGTGACAGCATGGCCTTATCAAGGCCGAGGAGGTAGCACGGCCTGATGGAGGCCAAGGTGGAAACACGACCTGATGGAGGCCGAGGTGGAAGCACGGCCTGATGGAGGCCGAGGTAGCAGCACAGCCGGATGGAGGCTGAGGTGGAAGCACGGTCTAATGGAGGCGAGGTGGTAGCACGGCCTGATGGCGACCGAGTTCGTAGCACGGCCTGATGAGGCCGAGGTGGCAGCACGGCACGATGGAGGTCGAGGTGGAAGCACGGCCTGACGGAGGCCGAGGTGGAAGCACGGCCTAATGGAGGCCGAGATGAAGCACGACCTGTTATAGGCCGAGGTAGTAGATCAATCCTGTTCAGGTTGCGTACATGCTTCAGCCGTGCTGAGGAAGGGAACATATTTTGCCTCATCAATGCCTAAAATAAGTCTATCAACAATATTATACAATAATTTGCTTGTTGTAGAAGAGCAATTAAAGGGATCTGATGGGGAATTAGATGGGATAAGATTGAATTTAAAATGGTAGGTGAGGTGGCATGATGGGATAAAAAATCAGAATTATAACAACACATAGTCCAAAATAGTCACCATACACCATTTTGTGTTCTTTTTTTCTCCTAGATTAGTTGTATCTTGTTAGAAAATGAGAAAGAATTATGATGAAGAATCTTCAAATGATAAAACTAAGACATTGAAGGAAATCATAGAATTTAACTGGTAAATTCATATTTATCATTGATTTTTTAGGTTGAAGGATTAGTTTCTAATTTTTTTTGTAAAGAAATTTATTATAGGGTAGATGGAGAATGAGAAATCAATTTTCAAAGTTAAACACTAGTGCATAGGTAGAGCAATGGCTTTAATCCTCTAAGAGCATATGAGCCTCCTCAATGTTGTCATACTTCTACAAGTTAGGCCGATAAATGGCCAATTCCCCTACTACAGTAGTAGGATCTCCTTATTCGTTACCATTACTCATCATCGTGAATTATATGCTGCTAAAAAAACCTTTGTTGTAAAAAATGTATTTTATCATTGTAAGTCAACGTTACAACACTAAATGCTAATTTTTCATTTAACTACATGGTAAAAATATTTATTGTAAAAAATATATTTTATCATAGTAAGTCAAGGTTACAACAATATATGCTATTTTTCATTTTAATGATATGTAATAACAAATAAGCCCATGTTGAGCATTTAATTTTTTTTTTTTTGGGTAATAGAGCATATAAAGTTTAAAAATAAAATGAAAATCATTTGGGATTCATTGACAAAAAGTCTTAAAGGACAACCAGGTATTTATATGGTTTTACATTGATTTAAGAAAGTGTCATGCTCCATTCACATAGAACCAGACCGATGATCGGGTTTCCTCCAGTTAACCCAAAACCACCAGGATCATCTGATACAGTAACCATAGCACAACAAGCCACCAGTATCATGGAATATAATAATGTAATTCTGAAGAAATCTATGGTATATAAATACCTGTAAGTCCCTATATACTCTTGATACCAAAATTGTTTTACATAGTATAATTACATGTGGGCCCGTAGGCATGATATTTACACAAGAAATAACAATTGAATTATCGAGAACACAAAAAGGATATATACCAAAAGAATAAAAAAGGAGAATAGCAAATAGGGTCTGCTACTGTTGCCCCGCAACACAACTCTAGCACGGGCAATCGTCACCGTGATCGAGTCCTTCTACGAAACACCAATCCCCCACTAGGGTTTCGTCGGTGGGACCTGACATGTGTTCTTCTACCGAATACCCTACACAATCATCTAAAAAGGTGTGTACATGAGGAGTGAGTTCACTAGCTCAGTAAATGGAAAGAAAGACTCACACAAGTAGATGCAATCAAATGATACTATACGCATGCGATTCATTTTAATCCTAATTCACCTAAACAATCATTTCTAGGTCATAGGTTATATGCTACTCACAATCACAGTGAGCATATGCATCGGGTATGAGATGCATATTCCATTTCGTCATATGCCCATAGGATTATCGGAGAAGGCCAATCGTGAGCACTCGAAAAAATAAATCGTGGCCGAACCACAACAGAAATATAAATTGTGGCTAAACCATAGCAGAAAATAAAAGCAGTATGGTTGGCTCTCTGAATATATCACTAAGGTTTTCAACTGTCCTAATGATCAGTCAAGCATACTTCTCACCACCATGATGGTCCGTGACTGACACTTCCCCCTAGTGATAACCCAACACGTAAACCCCTATTGGGAAGGGTCGTGACATGAGGGTATGTGAAATCTTAACCACATTCTCCTATATGAGATAGTACAACTGCATAGTACTTTCACGTCCCATACCACGGTGTACCAATGTATTTATTTCTAAGTCGACTATGGCATCTAATCTAAAAATTTCACACATATCTGGCAAATCATCATCATGAACCTTCATTGATAATCCATGCTCAGATTCATAGTAAGTAACAATCATCAAGAATATAAAGATCCAACAAGTTCCTTCCTACATGCATCAACATTCAATTATGCATGGGAATGACATTCGTAATGTCAAGATAATACATGAATGCATAAAATGCCAAAAACACTTCTAAAATAAAGTCAAAGTCCTCTCCCCACTTACCTATTATTGTAAGAGAATATGCATTCACGGTACGGGTATGATCCGGAGTGAAGATGAGTGTCTCAAAACCTAACACAAATAGGAATTTAGAACATGTCCATTTCAGAATTGTAAATGACGTAAGATATGGTCATGATGCATTTAACAATGCGTAGAAGGTTGCCGTCAAGTTTGAGTTCCAACGGAGTTCAATTGGGCAACAGTTGGGTAGGAGAACTCACTTGTGCAGATTGCCCAAACAAACAACACTGACACAAACCGACAGTTTTACTGGCAGGTCTGGTACCCACCGATTCTACCTACTGGTAGGTCCAAAGAGAACCTGTGGGTGCTACCGACAGGTCTGGTACTTGTCGATCCTACCCACTGGTAGGCCCAGAAGCACTAGCGAGACTGGTGGGTTATACCGGCAGGTCAGGCACCCGCCGGTCTTACTCGTTGATTGACCTAGGAGAGACTGGTGGGTCATGGCACCTACCGGTCTTACCCGTCGGTTGGCCCAAAAGCCCAAGTAGGATTGGGGGATCACACCGGTAGGTCTGACGACCCGCTGGTGCTACCCACCAGTGTTCTGCGGGTTTTGCTGTTCTTCTTCCTTTCTTCATTTCTCCTCTTAGGGATCCAAGGGGTTGTTCCCACCTCATTTCCTACACATTCTAAGCTTCATTTACTTGATTATTCCATGGATTTAAGTCATCTTTAGGATTTTGGGAAATAAATCATACCTTAGCTCGATAAACCCCAAAACTTGGGATTTTCTTTCCAAACTCAAAATGTCACCTCAATAACTTCAAATCTTTGCTTCCCTTTTCTCAAACCTTCAGGAAAATCATACAAGGGTTTCACTATCCCTTTGATTTGACTATACACAAAAGGGTTTCATCACATTCCAATGGTTTAGAGTGTTACTGACCTCAAAACGTAGATCTCCAAGTACCGGACACTATTCTGACGAGGAAAAAGTAGGTCACAGTTTCGGATACCAAGGGAAGACCTTCTTCCCTCTCCCCTCTCTTTTTCTTCCTCTTTTCTCCCTCTTCTTTACTCCTCTCACCAAACCCTTGCTGAAATCATAAATGGGAGAGAGAGAGAGAGAGATATATAAATGTTATTTATACCTTGGCTAATAAATATCTTCTAAGGTCTATTTGGTTTTGCCCTTTTATGGACCAAAACGCGTTAGATCATGATACCGATCAAAATAGTCGACATTATTAGGCCTACGAGGTCTCATTACGATGAGGAATCTGAAATACACTTGCTCACACAAGTTGGGCTTGCTGGGGCCTATGCTACCCTTACAGGTGGGTCACACTGGTCGGTCTCGCACCTACTAGTGATACCAACTAGTTGGTCAAAACATAGCCAACCTTGCTTTATTTTTGGGGGAAGTGGAATCTTACGTGTATCTCACTCTCACAAAGTGTTGTGAACTGAGTTCTTATCATTCAAATATGATAACGTACCTTTCCTATTCGTATATGGCCTTGTGATACGTGCAAAGACACGACTTAGGAGTGTGAATCACATCGGGTACTGGCTCAATCTTGTCTGGCCACCCAGCATTTGACGTCACACTCGCAGTCATGTACCATAGGGCACCAGCATCGACCCTTTCCGATTCGGACCCTGCAAGACCAAATCGAACCAACAGGTTAATTAAACCGGATTTAAAGAGTAGGCTCTACAGAAAGGGTGATGTTCTAGGATTTTAGTCAAAATGGATAGGGAAGAAGAGGCTAAAGTTGGGTAAGATAGAAAAGATTTACAAATTAGTATGAGAGATCTTTGGTCCTAATCCAGCCCAATTTTTTGACACGTTAACCAAAATTACTAGTATCAAATATTGATGATGATCGGGAGAGACATTACTCACATTATAATTTTTCTTGGTACTCTTAAACTCTACACATGAGATTGCAATTAAGTTTTTCCAAGCAGGGAAAATAAAAAAAGAAATAGAGTGAGACTCGATCGTGAAATCGGTGAAGGCTTTAAAGGACTGTAACGGAGATATCCTAATATTTGGATCCGATTGATCAAGAGTTATGGTTCGATTAGCCCAATCAAGTTGAAGGTCATGCAAGGTTGTTGAAAATTCCAATAATACCTGATTATGTTAGAATCTAAGATTGGATTAAAGTGTCTTTTAAGTTGAAAGTATGTATGAACGTGGGTCATATGTTGGTCTTTCTTCAACTGTTATTTTTATGAGTGGTGCACGAACATCCAACGTGTAATGTTTTGATCATTGATGATTGTTTAGGACAAATCTAAATACCTGAAGTCGCATACGCATATCTGTTAGATCAAACACCAATAAACACGAATAAAGGGAGACAATAGATCCGTACGACATAGAGATTTAACGAGGTTCACACACCAGGGTGGTGTGCTACGTCCTCGGGCGAAGAAGAAGATGATTCACTATGCAGAAGAGAGATTACACCCTAGCAGCGGTGAGGAAGAACTCGCCATGAAACCCTAGCTTCGTGAAAACCCTAGAATACAATGACTTTCTCAACAAGCAACAGTACATTATATATATTCCAAAAAACGTGGGTCGATCCATCGGGTCGTGGTCGATCCGGTCGAACCATACGGCCCGCACCCTCATACGAGATCAGTGATGGGCTTCGGGCTTGGGCTCTGCTTCCATCACAGATCTCAGAAAATTTTCCATTTGGGTCGCCACCAAAATATGTCGGATCGGGTCAATCTTCAAAACGGGTCAAGAATTCAAGACAAACTTAACAATATCTCATTCAGTAGCGGTAACTTAAACGCTACTTATATCGTAAGAAGTGATAACCATGATAACATAAGTCAAAACAAGTCAACGATGTGGACCTTCACAAGGATTCTACAGAGATGAATAATTGCAAGAAAGAGAGCCTTAAAGAGGCTTAGATTAAGACATCAACTTCAACATTCATGTTCATTACAGATCCTCAAGAGGCTTAGATTAAGACATCAACTTCAACATTCATGTTCATTACAGATCCTCTTGAGGCACTCTTGAGCAGCTAGTTACGCATTCCCTTTTTGCCATATAATGTTTTGGTGTGTACAGGTTTTTTTAATCCAAGCTGTGCAGGCTCTTTTTGGATGTGTGGTATCTTGTTCCAAGGTCAATTTCAGGATGTAGTTGTGGCCAATGTTCCAGCCTTGTCGCTGGAGGAGGTTGAAGCACTTGGAATTTCGCAGGGTTTGCATTGGGCGATGTCCAAGGGCTGGACTATTATTGAAGTATGGTTCTCTTCTAAGAGGTTACTCCAGCTTATTCCAACACCCGCTGACAGTTGGCCTTTATATAGCGTAATTGGGAACGTTCTGGGAATTACATGTTTTATATGATCACCTTTAAGTACTTGTATAAATGTGGAAAGCCCGACTCATCCATGATGTGTTTGACTGACTTGCACTCCAACGAACCTTCTCAACAATTATTGGAACCTGAAAAAAGGTTACGGCTTTCCCATCTTTTCCTCTCGATTCTTCCATCTTCCTCGCATTCCAACTCTACTTCAGAAAAAACAAAAAACATATCAATCCAACGATCTCAACCTCTAATATCTTTTAAAAATATCAATCTAATGACAATCCATGTGTCACACCAATTAGTGATCCAAAATTCATGTGGAACCCACAATTTTGAAATAGATGAAATAAAAATATAAAAATTACGATGATTTTGATTTTAAAATAAGGAACTTTTTTCTTGATTTGATTCCAAAGATGAAATCTAGGGTTGTAAGTTTGGCAGTAATAGTCTGAACCCACTCTGAGGTCAATCCAGTCCAGCCCGACCTAAACCTGACTAGGGTTGGGCTGGGCCTCAATTAGACCTAGGCCCAGCCTGACCCCGCCTGATTTTAATCCTGATCTATTATTGTGTTTAGTAATAATATTTTTCTTCCCCTAGGTCTATATCATGTGTTACACAAGTGTTCAACAAGTTGAGTGTATGACTTTAACCCACATCATGTGTTTACCATCGCTTTGATGGATGCCTACTATTTCTCTCATTTTTCTTTATATAGGCTCTCTTTTTGTCTCTTGTCATGTATTGAAATGAACTTTAGTTACAGTAGCAATTATGAAGAATTGAGTCAAAATTTGACATGTTTAGTTTCTAAGAGATGTTGTAATGACATGTGATTAAAAGGTTTATCTTATAGCTAAATTGACAATCTTATTTGCCACAAAGTAATGGATTAAAGGTAAAAATGGTTGGCTATAGTCTTAACATCTCTCCATCCCCTTTGTTAAAAAAAAAAGAAAAAGAAATACAGGACCAACTAAGGTCAACCCCGACCCTGTTTCACCCTCTACACTATTGTATGATCAAATTTCTGGGTTTCAGTGCATTACAAGTTGAACCGATTAAGAACCAAATGGATTGACACCATTAACTTAAATGTCGGTTTGGGTTTGGTCCATTAAAACTTGAACCAAATAAGAATCAAACCGTATGAGACCTTTAACTAGGGGTGTCAATCAGTCGGTCCGGCTCGGTTTCGGTCCGGGTTGAGTCGGTTTCGGTGTGGGAAAGTTGAAACCGAAACCAAACCAATAAGGAAATTCCGGTTTTGGTTTGGTTTCGGTTTCGGTGCAGTTTGGTTTCGGTTTGTCTTCGGTTTCTTAAATCGATTTGTAACCGGATTGGTTTTGGTTTTTGGTCCAGTTTGGATTCGACTTTCCATGCAAATGTTTACAAAACTATGCAAATTTTGATTTTTTTAATGAATTTTGGAGTGTTTCGGTTTCTTACCAGTTTGGTTTTGGTTTCGGTCTGGGTTTTGAGCTGGTTTCGGTTTGATTTTGGGTTCATCCGATTTCCGATGAGGTTCGGTTTGATTTTGGAGTTGTAATACTTCAAACCGAGCTGACCCAATAAGACTTCGATTCGATTCAATCCGTGTTGTTATCGATTCGATCTAGCCGATTTTATCGGTTGGGTTTAAGAATTGACACCCATACCTTTAACTTAAAACATAGAATCCAGTACGATTATAGACATTAAAACCCATCCATGTACGGATGTGGTCCCATTATTCCCACTACAGTCCAGTGTTTGACTGACTTGCACTCCAACGAACCTTCCCAACAATTATTGGAGCCTGAAAAAAGGTTACGGCTTTCCCATCTTTCCTCTCCATCCTTCCATCTTCCTCGCATTCCAACTCTACTTCAGAAAAAACAAAAACATATCAATCCAACGATCTCAACCTCTAATATCTTTTAAAAATACCAATTTAACGACTTACATTCTTCCAATTCTTGTATCTTGCGTCGCTAGGAAAATAACCATCCACTGCTTTAGTTTCCCGTTCGTACAAAACCTCTCTTTTTCTCTTTGCTTCGTCTTCAAGTTACCTCTTTTTACCAAAAAAAAAAATGTCTTGCAACGTCTCTCTCTTCATTATATAGTACTCTCTCTTCAGTCTTCACTCCGTCCTCAGTTTATATCACTCTTCTTTCACACACACTCTCTCTCTGTTTGTGTGTAAGCTCAGTGAGTGGTTGAAAGCTTGAAGGTTTAACAATGGCGATGACGCCAAGGGAACATATAGAAGAGATTAGGAAAACGAAGTTCTCCATCGGAGGGGAATCGAACCCTCTTACAGAGGATCTCCACCAAGCCGTCAAGAATCTCTCTGCTGAACTCTACGCCAAAGATGTACATTTCCTCATGGAGCTCATCCAGGTCTCTCCCTCTCCCTCTCCCTCTCCCTCTCCAATCCAGAGTCCAGATCACGTATGGAAAGGATTTCCAACTAATTCGAAATCATTTAAAAAACCTCACTCTCTCTCATCATGTGAATGACTTCACTGCCCTTAGTGAAAAACCTTGGTTTTTCTGAGCTCCCTAGTTGACTCACTGAGTTTTTGAACTGTTTAAGAAAGAACATGGTTTGATGGTGAAGATGACATGATGGAATTCTGCTAAATTTCTTCTGTTTTCATTTTTCCCTCTATTTGTTGCAAATATGCTTTCAGAACGCAGAAGATAATGAGTACCGGGAAGGGGTGAAGGCATCGCTGGAATTTATAATAACATCTCGGGACATCACAGCTACTGGAGCTACTGCTACCTTGCTGGTTTTCAACAACGAGAAGGGTTTCTACCCAAAGAACATTGACTCCCTTTGCAGTGTAGGGAGGTCCACGAAGAAAGGGAATCGGCAACGAGGTTACATAGGCGAGAAAGGTACTTCCCATTGTTTTCCCAACTTCCATTCTCTATAGTCCAAAGCTACAATTAGCACTGATCATAAAATTGCATTGCATTGTATTGCGTTGGGTTTTAATTATGTTGGTTGGTAGACCGATCTTAAATACGTGTTTGAGTTCCGTAATTTCGGGTTTGGACCACTTTTATAGGAATTGGGCCCGAGTTAATTGGCTGGAATAGTGGATCGGTTGCTGAATTGGCTTTATTGATTAAAAAAACCGAGTTGCCCTTCACCATGGATTACACTATCCACGCATGCCCAAGAGGGATAGTTTTCACCTCAAACAATAAATAATGAGATAAAAATACGATGACATAATGATTGATTTATGTGTTTATCTTTATTTTATTTATTTATTTTTTTCTTTTCTATTCATGGCATCCATGCAGCATAAGTCTTCTAATGCTTCGTCGCATGATCAAGTAACCCCAAGAATACCCCTCACTCTTCAATGGAGCATCTTTGGTACCAGGATGGAAGTATGCACCGCCCTGGTACATATTCCGATATACCTCTTGCATAAAAAATAGTGGGTCTCACACTGACATTCTCTCTCTTATTTTGACCATGTGTCTTTCATGTGGACCCATATGAATGATACCATTCTTCAGACCCTTATTGGTACATTCTTTCTTACATTGACGTCGTAGGAAACCCTCCTCAAAAATTAAAATAAAAAGGGGTAATTAGTATCACTCCCCTATTCTCGCATTATATTTACTGAAAGTCACCTACTTTGAACTCCAACCTCTCCTTCTCCCCTACTATTTAAAATCCTCAAATTACCCCTCTATCCCGCTAGCCCCATCGCCCCTAACCGGCTGCCTCCATCACCCTTGTCTTTGTCCCCATCCTCATCCTCCCTGCCCCCATTACAAATGATACTTTCTTCTTCACTCAAAACTAGGATTTAAAAAACAAGAATCTGTGATGGAATCGTTCTTGTTGATTCTGATTCAGATCGGCTTGGAATTGGCCTCAAGAACCCTAGAATCGGGCATTTGGTATGAAAACCACCAATTCAGAGGAATTTTGATTGGAATATTTTGATTCCAAATGGTGTAAATCGGGGACAACTTAGGTTGGCGAAACTCAATAATTTGTTGTAGAAATAAGGTCAGAGAAAAAGATAAAATGACAGATAGAAGAGAATGGGAGAAGAAAAAGCAAAAGTAGGATCTGATTCACCAATTTTTGAAACATTGCTCAAAACATTAAGTGTTATTCCTTCTCTCATCCTGATGAGGACATCACTTCAAGATTTAGGACTTGTTAGAGGAGACAGAACCATAAGATGCCACATGTCACTTTGTTATGGCTAGATGACCAACATTATGTGTAGTTCTTTATTATTTTGTTGTATTTTTATCTAGGCTAACTATCTTATTTTATTATTGTGTTGTGTTGTTATTATGTTGTAGTTATATGGGTCGTTGTTTTAGAAAATAACTGTTTAGAGGTTGAATATGTAGTTATATGGGTAGTTGTTTTAGGAAAAATAGTTTTTTGTTGTGTAATGTTATGAAGCCGTTGTACTAATAATGACAAGACAATGAACGAATGGAACTATCTTGGAATTGGCGATTATTCTCTTTTTCTACAGCAGATTGACTCTGCAATTCTTGGAGTGAAACCAAAGCGATCTACTTTCTTTTCTATCTTCTTCTTCTATCCAATCCACTTTTTCAGACTTTATACCTACAGCTAACCATCCCTATTTGATTTCCCCCCAAAATCCATTGTTTGTTCCATTGTATTTCTCCCAACCTCCATTTTCATTTCCTAAGAGCATTCCAGTTGTTTTTTCAACTAAAGCATCCCATAAACCCCAATAAATCATACTTGTTTGGCTGGAATAGGACTGATATTCATGAAAGATGTGGTATCCCAATTTCCCTTGACCTTGTCAAATCTCCAAGAAATCCAATTTTCCCTTCTTGTCTAGACTCAATTCTTGCTAAATTTCTTGCCAGTTCTTGTATCAGTCCCATATCTCCAATATTTATCTCAACTTCAGCCCCAAATACCTTGGATATTTTCTATCAACCACAAGGAGGCCTTGAGGACACAATCTTTGGAGTTAAGTAGTGATCCAGCACTTATTCACAGCTTTCTAACCCGAGGGACAGCAAAGGAAGGTGCTGATCTATCATGTTTCTCTTATTAAAATTTCCTTTCCATTTTTAGCATGAAATTCTACATGTATGATTTGTTTAATTCTTTATTTATGGCTATCCTTATTAAGAGTTTCTGCATGTACGCTGAGATATATGAGTTGGATTCCCTTTCCAGCCTTCCTACTTTTTAGATAGGATAATTTTCTAGTTTTACAAACCTGTCCTGCACCAATTCCACTTCTACTTTTGCTTATTTGTTACGTGCCGATATAAGTACATGCATGGCATATGCACACTTGAGGCTTGATGGTTGAGGGTTACATATGAGTTTGACTGTATAATTATTATTTTATGAAGTTGTTGTATGGTTATGGGAAGTTAATAAGGAATTACGGGTCATGGATAATGTAAGAGTTAGTTCAATTAAGAACCAACCTTACAGTAGGATCGATGTACGGTTTATCAATAGAGAACTTCAGCAGACACTAGAGGAAAATAAATTGGATCGATTGTCTCTTAGTTGCAAGTTAACTTACTGAACAATGAGTCTGAAATTGAAAAGAAAATAAAATAGAGATAGAAGTAAGGGGAAGGGGGGATAGGGGACTATCTCAGTCCTGGGCCTCTCACCGTCTCTGCATCGCACAACTCTCACAGCTACAGCACAAAGCCACTCTTTTTTTTCTTTCACTCAAATCAACTTGGCTGGTTATCAGCCTATTCCTTTATCTATAAATCCAATCGATTACACCCTAGGAATTTTTTTAGAAACAAATAAGACTCCAAATATTAATTGGAAACTAAATCCGAAATTGTCTCCTACTCTAATTGCATCAAATAACTAAAATAGAACCAAATACCTATAAAAAACTAATCCTATTGAAAGCAATCAATTCTCATCCATATCCTCTCCCACGTATTGACCACCAGGATCTTCTAGAAATCTGGAAAAATCTTCTCCTTTAGAACTGGACAATATCTCCCAATAAACCAGAGAATATTCTCCTAGAAATCTGATTGATATCATTCCAATTTTGGGAATTAATCTCTCTACAACTCAGCTGGTCAACAACAGGCCATGGTCTGAGCAATTGGATCGGAATTAGCCTTGACCGATCCCAACTCTTGGCTGATATCATATCGGTGGATCAGTAACAATGAAGTGTAAAATAGTCTAAAAATGGTTTTTTAATTGAAAGCGGGGTTATTTCTATCCGATCATGGTGATTTGGATCGGTATCGGCCTTGACGAATCTTGTTCCTTGTCAATTTAATATCTTGAATTGATTTCCCAGTGTATCTTAGATTACAAAGAATACAAATATATATACAAAGATTGAGTAACCCTAGCCATCTACACATTTATGGTAGGTCAGATTCTTTCCAAGGATAAGGAGGATCCTTTCCAAGGATAAGAGATACATGCAATATAGAATATTGAGATTCCAAAGCTAGAAGATACATGCAATATGTGAAATTGAGTTCCCAAATATGGGACTATTCTATATGCACTGATACATCCCCTCAAGGTGAAGAATTGATACCACGAATCTTCAGCTTGTCTCGAAGAAACTGGAATTGGGCCATTAACAAAAGCTTGGTAAGAATATCAGTCACTTGATTAGTTGTAGACATAAGTTGAACACTTAACTGGCGTTAGGCGACACGATCCCGGACAAAATGGAAATCAATCTCCACATGCTTGGTCCTTGCGTGGAAGACAGGATTGGCCGACAAATATGTAGCCCCAATTTTATCACACCACAGGATGGGGGGGCCATGAAGAGGAAAGCCAAGCTCATTGAAGAGAGATTCCGACCATATTAGCTCAGCAGAAGCATCAGCCAGAGCCTTGTACTCCGACTCAATGGAAGACACAAGCCACAGTTCGTTGTTTCCTGGAGTTCCATGAAATGAGGTTAGGACCAAGAAAGATCGCATATCCCCCTGTGGACTTGTAGTCCACACTACTCCCAGCCCTGTCCGCATCGGAGAACGCTTGAAGTGAGCACTAAGAGGAGCATTTAAGGAGAAGGCCATGAGTGTGAGTGTCATTGAGATACCGCAAGATCTGTTTAACAAGAACCTAATGATCTTCAGTAGGGGAGTGCATAAAATGGCAAACCTAATTAACTGCAAATACCACATCAGGATGAGTAAGAGTGATATATTGCAAAGCTCCAACCATAGAACGATAAAGAGTGGGGTCGTGCATCGGTGCACCCCCTGAAGATGGCTTGAGAGTAGTAGCCATGGGAGTATGGACAACCATATACTCAGTCATGCCAGATCATTTGAGAAGATCAGAGATATATCTAGATTAAGTGAGAAGAAGACCCTTCGAACGTTGGACTGCCTCGATACCCAAGAAGAAGTGCAAATCGCCTTAGTCTTTAATGGAAAATTCATGAGCAGGCCGTGTAAGAAGAGAAGACACCTGCGATGAGTCATTTTTTGTAACAAGGATATCGTCGACATAGACCAAAATGTATACAAGAGTCGATCCACCCTTATAGATAAAGAGGGAGGGGTCGGTCTATGAAGCAAGAAACCCCAACAGAAGAAAATCTGAAAGCCAATGAAACCAAGCACGAGGCACTTGTTTGAGGCCATACAGGGATTTGTGAAGCTTGCATACATGAGAGGGGCGATCAGCATCAACGAAGCCCTGGGGTTGAGACATGAAAACCTCCTCGGATAAGACGCCATGGAGATATGCATTATACACATCCAGCTACCGAATGGGCCAATTCTGAGAGACAACAATGGATAGAACGACACGAATGGTGATGGGTTTTACAACAGGGCTGAAAGTTTCATGACAATCAAGCCCCTATTGCTGATGAAATCCTTTAGCCACCAAACGCGCTTTGTACCTTTCAAGGGAACCATCAACTGTCCGTTTCAATAGATATACCCATTTGCATCCAACCAAGTTCATACTAGCAATGCATGGAACGTGAGACCAGGTTCCATTTCTAACTAAGGCATTAAACTCCTCAGCCATGGCTTGGCGCCACTCAGGGTGTTTAAAGGCTTGAGAGAAGCAAGACAATTTAAGAGGTTGAGGGGTAGCGGTGAGAGCCTGATGGGAGGAGGTGCAAGGGCGTAGTTGCATAGGGTGTAGGTGGCTTGGTGCAGCAGGCGGTGAAGCAGGGGGCGTGGGTGTGGGGGTTAGAGACTGAGGGCCATAGAGATCCTCAATGGGATGGGTACAAAGGGGGAGGGTGGTGATCCAGCAGTGGGATGAAGGGGAGAAGCGAGATAGAAAAGGGAAGGAAGTTTTAGAGAAGCATATATGACGGGCAATATAGGTGCGATTGGAGCGGAGGTCAAGGCACCGGTAACTATGGTGGGAGGGGCTGTACCTTAAGAACACACAAGGGGTGGATCGAAACTCAAGTTTGTGACGATTGTATGGTCACAGGTAGGGAAAACACAGACATCCAAAACACAGAGAAAGGTGTAGTTAGGAGGCCGATGAAACATGAGTTGATAAGGGGACACACCACTAGGCATAGAAGAGGGCATTCGATTAACCAAGTAAATAGCAGTTTCAAAGGGATAAGTCTAATAGTAATGGGGTACTAATGCATGGGCCAGTAGGGAGAGTCCGATCTCAACTATATGGTGGTGGCGACGCTCTACAGCTCCCTGATGTTCATACTTGTGGGGCTAAGAAACACGATGATGGATACTAATTTTATTGAAGAATTGAGGAAGTGAGTGAAACTCACCTCCCCAATCGGTCTGAACATTTTTTATTTTATATCCAAATTAATGTTCCAAAAGAGATTGAAATTATAGAAAAATGGAAAAAACCTTAGAATTATTTATAAGAAGGTAAAGCTAGATATATTTAGTACTATCATCAATAAAAATTACGAAATAACGATGTCCAGAGAAAGAGGGCAGAAAGGAGGGGCCCCAAACATCACTATGAATGAGATCCAGTGGAAATAATCTCCTAAAGTCTCTCGTAGGGAGAGACGGCTAGATTTTTTTAGTTGACAAGAAGGACAAACAAAAGTAAAACGTGTAGAGGGGCACGACAATTTATTTATTTTGAGCATATAGCGAAGTAGACGTTCTGTGAAAGTGGCCTAAACGATGGTGCCAAGAGTCGAGGGAGAGATGCTCAAAGACATTGACAGAGAAGGTTAGAGGCACAAGAAGAGTGTAGAGGCCACCTTTACTCTGTCTTGACAGAAGAGTGGACTTGGTTACCTGGTCCTTGACAAAGAAACGAGATAGATGAAATTCAAAAGACACGTTATTGTCAGTACAAAATTTTTGAACAGAAAGAAGGTGTTTGGAAATAGTAGGCACATGGAGAATATTAGATAAAGAGAAAGTGTGAGAGGGAGAGGAAGAGGAGAGAGAAGAAGATCCAATATGAGAGATGGGGAGTCCTTTACCATCACCAACGTGAAGCTGATCCTAGCCATTTTACTCAGTGTAGTGGGAGAGGGAATGGAGGTCAGGGATTACATTATGGGAGGCTCCAGTATTAGGGTACCAGGGTAAGGCCGATTGGTGGGGGGTGGGGAGAAGAGGGCAGTTAGGATGGGGGTAGGTGTTGGTGTATGTGTAGTGGGCCAAGGGGGGGTTAGGTTGGTGGTAATAGGGGTAAGATGGATGGGTCGGCTGAGCTTGTTGCCTGTAGAAGCACGTAACTGCAGTATGATTGGTTTGATTGCAGATGGAACACCAGAAGTTGCCATGGCCATGACCACGACCACCACGGCCACGCCTACCTCCACCACGTCCCTTCCTGTTCTCCTAATTATGGGAAGAGGGGGTAGGGGAGCCTTTTGAACAGTATTAACCACAGGTGGATCATCAAGAGTAGAAACAGTTAGCTTGATGAGGGGGTTCACATGTAGAATCTCATGATTCAGAAGAAGACTGTGCAAGTCAGTGTAAGAGATAGGGTCCGAGCGTGCCAGAAGAGTGGGATCAATGTCTTGTAATTCCTAGTGAAGTGATCGAATAATATGAAGATTAAAATCCTCCAAGGAGAGAAGGCAGCCAGTTCATCTGATAGGGACTCGGCGTGCTTGAGAAGTTGAGTAACAGACTCATCAGGTTACTAGGTGAGGCGTTAGAGGGTGAGATGAATGCAAGTGGCTAAAGTGGAGCGATAGGTTTGAGCAAGGCTGTCCCAAATATCTTTGCTGGTAGGTTTATTAATTATCTGGGGAAGGACTTCCTCAGAGAGAGAAGGAATAAGGAGACTCATAAGGGTGGCATCCTGTTCTTTCCATTCAGTGGCAGAGGGTACATCAGAAGGACAGGGATGAGAGCTATCAACAAAAAGCAGAAGGCGTTGCCTCAGAAAAATGGGGTAAATTGAGCACGCCATAGAAGAAAGTTTTTTTGTGTAAGGCGCAGTGAGAGAAAATGGTGTGCGGAACCAATGGAAGGTTGAGGGAAGGTAGAAGAGGGCATTTGGAGTTGGGCACTAGGGGTGGAGACGCCGGTGGTCAGGGATGAAGGGGGTTCAGTTGCCATTGAAGAGAAGAGGGAAGAAGAGATGGGTCGGCTAGGGTAAAAAGAAGAAGAGGGCGTGAGCCAAAAATGCCTCTGATACCATGTTAATTCAAGATATTGTATTGATTTCCCAGTGTATTTTATGTTTCCCAATATCAATCTGAAATGGGGGAATAGGAATAAGCAAGGGTGTTAGAAAAGGAATGACATCAGTAGCCTCTTCATTTCTACTATGCTCCCCTTAAAGAGGATGTTGAGAATAAGCAAAAAAGGGGATAGACTCATGGAAGGTGACATCTTTGGAAAGAAGCCGTTGGCGGGAAGAGGGGGATGATAATATTTGTAGCCTTTGGTAGAGGAGGAATACCCAAGAAAGATGCATTTGAGGCCCTTGAGGTCAATTTTAGTCCAAGCAGACTTGTGGATATAGACATAACAAACACACCCAAACACTTTAGAGGGAAGAGAAAAAGCAAAAGCATGAGCTTGAGGAGATAAGGTTTCCAATGAGGATTTGGAACCAAGAAGTTTAGTGGGCATGCGGTTAATGAGGAAAGGAAAGATAAGAAGAGCATCAGACCAGAAAGTCTTAGGGACATGCATGCCAAAGAGGAGACTCCCAGAAACTTCCAATAGATAACGATTTTTCCTCTCAGCCACCCCATTCTGTTGGGGTATGTCAACATAAGCAATTTGATGGATTAATCCATGAACGGTAAAAAAGGTCTAGAGTCCACCATACATGTTCTCACACCCTTTATCCAAACGAATAATTTGAATACAGGTTGAAAACTAAGTAAGAATCAGCTTATAGAAATTTTTAAAGATATTATAAACTTCACTCTCATGTTTCATCAAAAAAGTCAAAGTAGATCTGGAATAATCATTAACAAATGAGACAAAATAATGATAACCAAACAAGGAAGTAGTAGGAGAAGCTCCCCAAATATCAGTATGGCATGCACAATATGAAAGGAATGGTGGATCTATTACCATGGTAAAGATAAGGAGAGCGACAATGTTTTGTAAACACATATGGCTCACTCTAAAACACATGGGAAGAAGGAATAGAGGAAATTTTTTTAAAGTGTAGCAATTTTTTTTGCATAACTCCAAAAGAGGGGTGACCCAAACTTTGATGCCACAACATAACAGTGTCAACAGTACTGTTGTCACTATGCTCACATACGTAGGACTAAGCACTAGGTAGAGGGGAAGATCCTGGATCAAGAAGGTAGAGTACATTTTTTCCATACATCCACTGCCAATAGTCGTTTTTGTCTCTCAATTCTGAAAAACATAATGAGATGGAAAAAAAAATAACACAAAAATCCAAGGATTTGGTTAGGTGGCTCACAGATAAAATTAAGGTTAAAATTTGGAACATGAAGAATAGAGTACAAAGAAATAGAGGAGGTAACAGGAACACGGCCTTTACCAGAAACAGAAGAAAGTGAGCCATCTGCAACCGTAACCTTATCCCTGCCAGAACAAATATTGTAGGAGTCAAAACATTGAGATATACCGGTCATATGCTTGGTGGTTCCAGAGTCAATGACCTAAGAAGAGGTAGTGGAAAGAGTAGATGTAGAGACCTACAAGGTGGTGGTTGAAGAGTCTGGTATTGTATGTGTGGAAGAAGAACTATGCAAATATGATAGAGCCCTGCGAAAAGCTGTAATATTATCTTGAGTTAGAGAACTGGAGTCTATCTGTATCAGCTATGTCAACTCCAGTCACTACAATGTCGTCAATATAGATAATTAGTGTAGTAATAGTACCTTTACCTTGCAGGGTATATAAGGTGTGGTTTGTTTGACTCTGGGAATATCCGTTCTTCAGAATAGCTTGCCTGAACCTCTCAAACCAAGCCTTTGGGGATTGTTTGAGACCATACCAAGTCTTCTTGAGAAGACACACCTTTCCTTCAACTGATGGACACTTCAATCTAGGTGGAGGCTGCATTTACACTTCCTCCTCTAAGTCACCATAGAGTAAGACATTCTTCATATCTGACTGATATAGGGCCCACTCTCTTTTTACTACCAAAGACAGGAGAACCCTTATAGAATTGGGCTTAGCCACAGGAGCAAATGTCTTTTGATAGTGAATTCTGTACACTTGATTGTACCCTTTGGCTACTAACTTTGCCTTGTACCTCTCAACGGCACCATTTGAGTGGCACTTGATCGAGTAGACCCATTTGCATCCAACAGGAACTCTCCCCGTGGGGAGATTGACCAATTTTCAGGTATAGTTATTCTCAAGAGCCATCATTTCTTCAAACATGGCTTGCTTCCACTTTGGGTCTGACAATGCCTCAGTGACATTCTTGGAAATGGAGATAGAGGAAAGAACAACAAAAAAAGCAACATATAAGAAAGAGAATCATAGGAAACAAATTGGGCAATAGGATTAGTACAAATTCTCTTTCCCTTTCGAACAACAATGGGAAGGTCCAACTCATGTTTATTCCAGATCTGGTTTTTAGTACTGGTAATATCTCAAATCGATTAAGTCTTCAGTTCAATAGTTGAAGTTCAAGTAAGTAGGCTCCTTTAGTAGTCTTTGCTCCCCCCTCTCATTCCCTCTTTTGACTACCCTTTCTTTCTTAGTTTAGGATTTTAATTTCAGTCGTTACATTATTGCTATCCCTTTCCCCCAAGGTTCATGGCTAGTGTATGTGTTGGCTTTGCCCCTCCTAGCCATAGAACCATCATTTTATTGTTTTTATTTTAATTGTCTCCCTTTCCCTAAAGCCAAGTAGAGTAACCCTTGTAAGAGTGACTCTTTGGTCAAGTAGGGAAGTTCATATTATGATGCATCCCTTGGGCTAAGTAGAGAAACCAACTTATGAGTCTCTCTCTAGATAATCATAAAGTTCCCAACACATATCTCTAGTGTGCCCAAATTTTCGATAGTGGTCACACCTAAATCCATCCCTGTCATTCCTTAGAGGTGGTCATTGTCTTCTTCCTCTAATATCTGACATAATATAAGAAAACAAGTGGAGAAACACTCACAAGATGGGGAATACACACTCTACCTAAAAATTAACTTCTACTTAGAAACAGACCTAACAAAGGTGTCAATCACACATCACAGAGAAATTAGCAAAGAAAACAAATATCCAACTCAAAGAAATCCACCTCAAACACACTCGGCAGTTGCACTGTCCTCAGACATGATATAGAAACACACTCAGAAAGGGAATGACACCCAAGAAACAACCAGGGAGTATATACTCTACCCAAAAAGTCCTTCCCAGCACTAAAAAGCAATTCCAGCAGGTAAAAGACAGTATACAAGTCAAATAAATCCAACAACACCGCCATCTTCAAGGCATAACATCTTCTCAAAGCGACAAATGAGACTCAAAAAACATACCTCACCAACGCAAATCAGTCGGAAGCATCACATACACCATTTCGAGAGAAAAAAGAGGCAAAAAGAGGGCTGGCGATACCATGAAAATCCAAGGAAAAAAGAGTTGTGGATTCACAACTTCAATCTTCAAGGAGAGAGACCATGGGGGAATTGGAGGGCACCCTAGGGTGACTCAAAAGAGCCCTATTTCACCTCCAACAGTAGCTGGATAAGAGAGAGAGAGAGAGAGAGAGAGAGAATCCACCAAAAATCTGGGGAGGGCTGGAAAACTTTGTTTTGAGCTCTAGCAACCTATTTCTTCAATGGATGTCTCCTTTTGGTGTCTCTATGGTCTTCATCTATGTTCATCTCATGATTTCTTCAAACTATCACATAATAGTTCATTTCTTGGAAAACCCCAATGTAACCTAGGCTTCCGAGGAGACGAAAAAGAAATGTAGAACTTGTAACTTGACTCTCAAACCCTAACCCTAGGCTCTGTTACCAAGTTAGAATATAAAGATGGAGAGAAAGTAAGGGAACAAGAGAATGGAAGGTTGGAGGAAGAGGAAGGAGAAGGAGAAGGAGAAGAAGAAGAAAATAGTGGAAGAAAGTTGTGTGTTGAGAAAAGATTCTCTACCACATATATTCCTTCACTAACAAGGTGAAAGGAATCACATACACCTCCCTAGGGAGGTAAAAGGGAAAAATATTAAATACAATAAGAGACAAGAATATAATAAACTTGTTCCTAAAGTACCCTTATTACATAAACTCTAACAATTTAGAAAGGCTATTTTGAAGAACGGATATTCTCGGAGTCAAACTGATCACACTTTACTTACCCAACAAAGTAATAATAATATCACAATCCTTATTGTTTATGTGGATGATATTGTTGTGACTGAAAATGACAAGGTTGAGATAATGAGATTAAAGTCCTACTTGTATCAACAGTTTGAGATTAAAGATCTTGGACCCTTGAAGTATTTATTAGGATTGAAGTGTTAAGATCTAAGGAGGGGATAAATATCTACCAGAGGGTGTTTGTGCTAGACTTACTGAAAGAGACGTGAATGTTCAGTTGCAAACCAACAAATTTTCCTATTGAATAAAATCACAAGCTTGGAGAAGACTGTGGTCCTTCCCTTATTCAGGGAAGTACCAGAGACTAGTGGGGAAGATGATCTACCTGTCCTTGACTTTCCCAGACATCACCTATACAGTTGGGGTGGTGAGCTAGTTTATACATGCCCCCAAGAGTGGGCATGTGGATGTTGTTTATTGCATTCTCAGGTACTTGAAGTCCACCCCGGGGAAAGGATTATTGTGTGACAGGCACAATCATTTGAGGATAGAAGACTACATTGATTCTAATTGGGTTGGCTTAATTTCTGACAGATGATTTACTTTTGAGTATTATACATTTCTGGGTAATATCTTGGTTACAAAATGGAGTAAAAAGTAGTCACTTGTGGCTTGATCAAGTGTAGAGGCAGAATTTAAAGCTTTGACTCATGGAGTATGTGAACTCCTATGGTTGAGAAGAGTCGCCCAAGAGTTGGGGTTTGATACCGCGGAACCCATGCATCCATACTGTGATAACAAGGCTACCATAAATATAGCCTATAATCTTATGCATCACAACCGAACGAAGCACATAGAGGTGGACATACACTTCATCAAAGAAAAAATTGACTCTGGCTACATATGCACTCCTTTTTTGAGGATAGGTGATCAATTGGCAGACGTCTTCATAAAGGGGCTCATCCATCATTAGTTCAATACCCTTTTGTGCAAGCTGGGATGTGGGAATGTATGACACCTCTTCTAAAGATAATTCCGCCTTTGTTATTGGCCATGGCTCTGGAAAAAGTTATGGTCATGGATCTTATGGCCACAATTCAGGAGGATAGCGAATCGATAAGTCCTCTCATCAATGTAGTTATTATAATAAAGCAAATCATACCATTGAAACATGTTGGGCAAAACATAGTTAGCTAGATTGCTCTAAGGAATTAGCCAATACTGTCACTTTTGAAATTTCTACTAAGCACATTACTTCTGGAGACACCACCTTTTCATCTACATTAGGAGCTTCATCCATTGGGATTGTGTCTCGAGGTGACTTTAATTAAATACTCAAGCGTCTCCAATAGCTTGAGTCTGCTTTTGCTTCCACTTCTATTGTAACTTTATCCCACATAGATAAGTAACTCTGCCTTCTTACCTCTTCGTCCCCACGCCATGGATGGTGTCACGGTCTTCCGACGCCATTGGTCGATCTAGATTTTCCTCTCTATTAGATGGATTTCAAAAAATGCTTTTCTATATGGTGATCTTCAAGAAGTTTATATGGAGCAACCTCTAGCGTATGTCACTTAGAGGGAGAATTCTAATAGAGTATGCAAACTTCACTAGGCCATTTATGGGTTAAAGCAGTCACTACGTGCGTGGTTTTACAAATTTAGTTATATTATTCTTCGTTGTGGTTTTTCAGAATGGTACTCAGATCACTCAATGCTTGTTTGGCTCCAAAAGTCCAAGATTGTTGTCCTTGTTATTTATGTGGATGATATCATTATTCCCGACAATGATGATGCTTGTATTATTAAAGTTAATCTTACCTTCATCAACATTTCCAGATGATGGACTTGGGCTCTCTCTAGTATTTTCTTGGAATTGATGTTCTTCGGAGTAAGAAAGAGATTAGCTTATCTCAAAGGAAATATGTAGGATCTTTTTTCTGATACAAGGATGTTGGTTTCAAAATCTGTTGATACTCCTATGGATCCTCATCAATAGTTTGGGTCCGCTGATGGTGAAGACTTTGAAGACAAGCACCAGTATAGGAGATTAGTGAGAAAATCCATTTACCTCACTATCACTAGACCAGACATATTATTTTTTGTTGGTGTTTTTAGTCAATACATGCAATCTCCAAAGAAGATACATTGGGAGGCAGCTTGTCTTCATCAGTGTGTTGATTTGGTAGGTTCCTCTGATGTTGATTGGGCTGGTGCTGATGTTGACAAGATATCAACCACCGGGTATTGCATGTAGGTGGTAGTCTTGTCACTTGGCGAAGTTAGAAACAGACTACAATTGCAAGGCCCAGTGAAGAAGTTAGTCTTGAGCCATGTCTCATACTGCAACTGAGTTGATGTGGATAAAGTCATTAATTCTTGGGTTGGGTTTTTCGATCACTCAAACGTTGAAGATGTTATGTGATAATCAACAACCATCTATATTGCGGGTAATCCTGTGTTTCATGAGAGAACCAAGCACATTGAAGTGGATTGTCATTTTGTACGTAATGTTGTCATGAAGAAGTTGAACCACTCCACTTGTTGCTTCCGCTGACCAACTTGGTGATATGTTTACCAAACCCTTGTTTGGTCCTGCTTTCAAAAAAGGATGTTCCAAGTTGGGCATGGGTGATTTATATGCTCCAGCTTAAGGAGTGTTAAAGAAGTATTATGGACCCTTCGTACCGTGGGGGTACAAATGGTACATGTAGTCACCAGGTTAATCCCTTGCTGCAAGTAGTATTAGGTTGTTTCCTCTTTTAGTTTATTTCCTAATTACTTGTAATTCCCTTATTGGTTCTTGTTTCTTTATTAGGATAGATCACAATTACTTTGTATCCTTTTTCCCTTGTAATTCTATTGGCTATATAATAAAGGCAAGGGAGACTGTTTTTCACAATTCTGTGAACTAGCAGTCTCGGTACTTCTTTCTTCTTCTCCTTCTTCATCTTATACAACTTCTTTTTTTATCATATTAGATCGTCACCACACAGTAATGCACTTGAGATATTTCAACCAAACTGTGGAGAGTCTGGATGTTATAATCATGAAACAGATAATTACGACATACCATTTATATAAAAATAAGCTCTCATTTCTCTCGCATGCTTGTTCACTCACTTGCTTGGTAAGACTATTTTAGTGCTGCTTATTAAAGATATTAATATTCCATCATGCAAATAAATTCCCATATATACAAGGTCTTGTAGCTATAGTCTAAAAGTAAACAAACTAACAATCATCTTTTTTACCTTCTTGTTCTTTTGCATTAGTTAGGTGTGCTTTCTATAAATGACAACTAGCATATCGGTGATTTGTAGGTATTGGATTCAAAAGTGTATTTCTGATAACGGCTCAGCCTTACATTTTCAGTAATGGGTATCAGATAAGGTTCAGTGAAGATCCATGCCCAGATTGCAATGTTGGATACATTGTTCCAGAATGGGTAGAGGAGAATCCTACTCTTGCAGACATAAAGCAGTTATATGGTTCTGCTAGTACTTTTCCAGCCACAACAATAGTCTTACCTTTGAAATCTGATAAGGTGGGACCTGTTAAGCAACAGCTTTCCTGCATGCATCCTGAAGTTCTGTTATTTCTTTCCAAAATCAAGCGGCTTTCTATTAGGGAAGATAATGAGGATCGCAGACTCAATACAGTTAGTGCAATCTCTATTTCAAGTGAGACTGATTTTGTTATGAGGAAGAACATTGATGCAGAGTCCTACTCCCTTCATCTCTCAGCTGAGGAAAACAATGATGAAAGCGGAGGAGAATGCAGCTACTACATGTGGAGGCAAAAATTTCCTGTTAGACTGGAAAATAGAGTAGAACGAAAGGAGGTTGAGGAATGGATGATCACACTAGCATTTCCAAATGGAGAGCGTCTTAATAGAGGGATGAACCCACCTGGGGTCTACGCATTTCTGCCAACAGAAATGGTCACAAATTTTCCCTTCATAATCCAAGCTGATTTTATTCTGGCATCATCCAGGGAAACTGTTCGCTTGGACAACCAATGGAACAAGGGGATTCTGGACTGTGTGCCCTTTGCATTTTTTGATGCTTTCATCTCACTTGTGAAGACAACTACAGCTGCTCCAGTATCTGCATTGGCCCATATGTTTGATTTTATACCTGTTAGAAGCTCTTCGTATCCGAAGCTGAATTCTGTGAGGGAGAAGATCAAAGAGAAACTGGTTGAAGAAACCATTATTCCATGTGAGTCATACACTGACCAGATGCTCTTTTCTAAGCCCAGTGAAGTAGGTAGGATAATGCCTTCTTTCTGGAATATCTTGATTAAAGCAAGGAAGCAGGATGTGAGCTTGCATAATTTGTCATCCCATGGATTATGTGTTCTAAATTCGGCATTTGATAGAGAGGAGTACAATGATGTTTTGAATTTCTTGGGAGTGAGACCAATGGATAACAATTGGTATGTGAAGTGCATCCAGAGTTCTAATCTAGTAATGAGAGTTTCGGAGGATGTTTATATGGAGCTTCTATTTTTTCTTGCCAGTAATTGGGGTTCCTGCTTCAATAATGTAAATGTGAAGAACTTACCCTTTCTGAAATATGTGACCCAAGATGGGAATGTATCTTTGTTGAGCATCAATGAAGTGGCACGGGGGAATGGTGGTAGAGCATTATGTCTATCAAGTGAGGCTTGTCAAATTTCATGGTTGATCAATTGGAACCGAGACTTCAGATGTCCAGGAAATCAGTTCTTTATGCCAGAACACACACAGGAGGCTCTGCGAATATATCCTAAGAGGGAATCGATATTGGAATGGCTTGCATCTCATGTTGAAATTCGATCTATGAGTACTTATAGTTATGCCTCTCTTCTCACTGAGTCTCTAAACAGTGACAGGAAGCTTGTTATTGCCTTAGCTCACTTCTTGCACCACTCTCTCTCTAATAAATTTCTATCTGAACGGGATGTTGATCAGTTTTGTGGTTATGAAATGCCCTTAGTAGATAACTATGGATGTGTAACTAGAAGAAGAAGTGGCGTTCTTGTCCCTGCGAATGAAAGCAAGTGGGTGAGATTGATTGGTACAAATCCATGGAGGGGGGAAAATTACGTTGAATTAGGCGAAGACTACTTGCAAGCTGGCCATTTTGCAGGTGTTTATACATCAGAGCAACAGCTCATGACATTCATGATAACTTATGTCGGAGCTTCTGATATCCCAGATCTCTGTCCTCCCAATGCGGTATTTCCCACAGTATCCTCTCCCTTGTCCAAGGAGAACACATTTTTGTTGTTAGACTGGATTAGAACCATGAAACGTAAGGGAATAAAAATGGAGGGAAAGTTCTTGAGATGTATAAAGGAAGGAAGTTGGCTGAGAATTTCTTTGGGCTGCAGTCCAGGTTACAGGCCTCCTTCGCAATCATTCCTATTGACCGCAGAATGGGGAAATCTCTTGCAGAATGGGTCTGTGCTAGTTGATATTCCCTTGATTGATCAAAGATTCTATGATTGTAGAATTAGTGCATATATGGAGGAATTGAAGTCTGTGGGAGTGATGTCTGAATTTGGAGAAGCATGTCAATTCATTGGGAAGCATCTCATGTCTCTGGCAGCATCATCAAATTTAACCAGAAGCAATGTGCTTTCAATGCTTAATTTCATCAAATTCTTGAGGAAGAAGTTTTTGCCTACTGAAGACCTTATCCTGAATATAAAAGAAGGAAGATGGCTTAGGACTTACATTGGAGACAGGTCTCCTGTTGGATCCATTTTGTATGATTCAGAATGGAAAGAAGCCTTAAAAGTTACTAACCTCCCCTTCATTGATGAAGACCACTATGGTGAGGAAATCCTTAACTTCAGAGAGGAGCTTCAGTTGCTAGGTGTTATTGTTGGATTCAACCAAAATTACAGGCTCGTGGCTGACTACTTTCGATTGCCAGCTCCCTTAACTTCTATTACACCTGATACTGTTGTTTTCATTTTGGAATGTATTCGGTATTCAAGATCATCAGGGAAACTTGTTCAAGTGTTAAAAGATAAAAAATGGCTGAGGACCAGTTTTGGCTACAAGTCTCCTGGTGAATGTTTCCTGTACAGTCCTGAATGGGGTTGCCTTCTGCAGGTGTTCAGTGGTTTCCCAGTGATTGGTGAAAAGATCTATGGAAGTACTATTTTCTCATACAAAAATGAGTTGAAGGAAGCAGGAGTAGTGGTGGATTTTGAGGAAGCAGCAATCGCATTTGCTCACTATTTTAAGCAGCATGCATCCTCTGCTACAAAGGAGAATGTGCTCTCATTTCTCTCATGTTATAGACAACTAAAAAAGGCACACCTTCGATTTCCAACAGATTTGAGCAAGTGCATCCGTGAGGAGAAATGGTTAAGGACTCGTCTTGGCAACAGGTCTCCTCAAGACTCTATATTGTTTGGCCCAGATTGGATTTCTATCTCTCAAATTGCAACCCTTCCATTCCTCAATGATGGTGACAATTACTATGGCAAGGGCATCCAAGAATACAAAACTGAGCTGAAGGCCTTGGGAGTTGTGATTGAATTCAAGGAGGGAGCAAAGTTTATTACAGCTGGCATTCGTATCCCCTCAAATCCAATGGTCTTAACTTCTCAGAATGTGGCTTCATTGCTGGATTGCATCCGAAATTTAAAACATGAAAATAGTGATCCCTTGCCTGCAGAGTTTTTGAAAAAAATTAATACTAGTTGGTTGAAGACTCATATGGGTTACCAATCTCCGGAGAAATGTTTGTTGTTTGATACAGAGTGGGCTTTATTCTTACATCCAGAAGATGGGCCATTCATTGATGAAAATTTTTATGGCTTCAGTATGATGTCCTACAAAAATGAGCTCAGTGCGATAAGTGTCACTTTGGATGTTAAAAATGGGTGCGCCTTGCTTGCTAGTCACCTTGAATTCCATTCTCAATTTACCGTTGTAGCTCGAATTTACAAGTACTTGATGAAATTCAGTTGGGTGCCTGACAATAAAGCAGCAAATTGGATTTGGATTCCAAATGGATACAACAAGGGAGATTGGGTAAGCCCTGAAGACTGTATCCTTTGTGACGGGGATAATCTCTTTGGGGCACAGTTGAATGTTTTAGACAAGTATTATGAGAATGAACTACTAGGATTCTTTTCCATGGCTTTGGGTGTTAGACGCAGTCCTTCAATTGATGACTATTGTAAGCTATGGAAGGAATGGGAAAATTCAGGACACCAATTAACAGAGACTGATTGTTGTGCCTTCTGGGTTAATGTTGCAAAGCATTGGACCCCAAAGGCAAAGAAACTTCTTGCAGAAAACATACTGAAAGTTCCTGTGGAGACGGGCACTGGAGGAATTCTGTTGTCCAACAAACAAGATGTCTTCATCCCAGATGACCTACAATTGAAGGATAAGCTTCAGAAGGCTTCCCTTCATCCATTATTTGTCTGGAGTCCGCAGCAAAGTTTGGAAACTCTTCCTCGCAGTAAGCTTCTTGAAATGTACAGCAATGTTGGAGTCCATACCGTATCTGAATCCATACAGAAGGATGAATCCTCAATACGAGATGTTACTGAATTCAAGGAGGTCAATCCAAGAGATATACTCATCAGAGGAGGGCTGCTTAGACTCATACTTGGGTTTCTAGCAGACCCATCACTCAAAATGGATGTGGAAACAAGGCATCAGACAATCAAGCATCTTCTTGATCTTGCTGTGTTTGAGGCGGGAAAATCCATTACTGTGAGTTATATCTTGCCACTCTCTTCAGGAAAGAATGTGAATGCAGAGGTCGGCCAAATGATTCGTTGGGAGAGAGAGAACTCAAGGCTGTTCATACAGAAGATTTACATACCATCTGGGCATAAAGCCAACATTGAATTTGCTACAAATTTTTCAAAAGTAATATCTGAGGGACTGTTATGGATGAAGGAAGATCAGATTTCTAGACTATCTGAGCTTATCAAGTTGGGTGTTCTGCTGGAATTTGAAGAAGAAGCAGTCAAGTTCTTGATGTTGACCAAAAATCTGCAACTTCTCATGGAGGATGAGGAGTTCTTGGCATCAGTATTGACATCCAACTAGCCAGCCAAAATTTATGCTTGTTCTGTTTATCTATCTATCCTATACCACATATTTATGGTTCTTTAATGTTTTAAATTGTGTTTTCATTACTCAGTTATCTCTTTGTGATGTCAATGTGTATGTATGGTTGATTAATAGATAGACATATCATTCTGTAGTTGTTCTGCTTCTATTCCCTTTCCTGTTAGCATTAGAAGGCCTTCTGTATGTATACATACTCAAGGATAGTATGCATAGTGAATTGTTTTGACTCACCACTTTTGTTTTGCATATGATCAAGGGAATATATCTATGATCTAGAATTTGGAGCTAGAAACGTGATCCGACTATTTTGTAGCATTCCTTATTGAGAATTGATAGAATTGGCTTGATTCTATACACACTTAGATATCCAGATTAGATCACTCTCTTTCTTTCCCTAAGCCAACAAACAGATGTACTAATGCATAATCTAATGTGTGACCCTCATAAAATTAAACGTCAGAACATGCAAGTTATCATGTCACACTCCAGATAAGCTTTTCAGGTGAACTACTAAGTTATTAAGTGACATTCAAGTTAAAAGGGTGATGATAATAGGGATACATGGCACAATTAGAAACAGAAACAATGAAAACGCTTAACATTTTTCACCTTGAATTACCATATCTCCACAAGTACAGCTAAATATCAAACTAGACACACAGCTTAATATGAAAACATTATAGTTCTATGGAAAACTGATAATCTTTAGGGGCTGAAGTATGCTGCATCAGAAAACATCCCTTTTCCATATATCTTTGTTTGTGACTGCTTGATGGGCCTGTTTAAACAAACTTGAGTGTAAATGATAGCAGCCCTCCCTCCCTCCCCCTTTATTAGGACTGACAACTAATGGCAGTTCACTGTGGATGAAAACTTGCAAAGTTAAATGTAGAATAGAAAAATGCAAAGAGTTACAAATGACTATTTAGGAAAGAATCTCCTTAACGAGCATACATAGTTTTGCCACACGGAAGAGTGATGTGGCAAATCGGAACAACCTAAGGAGTGGTCTGAATTGTCAGTCCACGTGTCAAGTTTCAGCATCAAAATCAATTATTTAACCTAACATCTAATGCCATAGCCTCACATGTATGTCCATGCATGATTCACCTCCATTGAAGTCTTGTGCACCCACTTGGAAGTCCCAGATATTTCAATTCCTTGTTTGGATACTTTGCAAATTCGGAGTGGTTGGAATATTGGCATGAGCAGGGGACCTACATGTCCATAGAAATTCAATTTCGTAAGACTTAGCATGAAGAAATCCCTTATATATAATCTGTGATGAGGTAGACAAGGACTTGAATTACTTCTTTGTTCGCTATTATTTACAATCAGTGGTTAATCAACATATGCTCCGTACTGATTGCAATACATCCATTACTGTTTTTTTTTTTTTTTTTTTTTTTTTTTTTTTTTTTTTACTCTTTAATTGTGAAGAGTTTTATGATTGTTAAAGAAAAATCTTTGAACTTCTTATTGACACCAAAGGTTTGGAAAATGTTCTAGACATCATACTGCCGTAATGGTTGGTCCTTGTTCAACCCAGCTTGCCAGAAACAAAAATAATTGATGGTTCTAATGATTGCATTTTCAAGAGTCTTTCATGGGGACTGGTTTTTTACCAGTGTTGATCGCAACAGTTTAGCCTTGAATTAAATTTCCAAGATCCTTCTTGTTCAACTGGCTGATTTGATTCTCAACTATGGTGGGCCTGTTAATTGAAAATCACCACCACCAGAAACCATGAAACACCACCTATGGTCCCTTGGGGTTCACTTACTACTTTTATAAGCTGAAAATCTAATTAAGTTTTTTGCATAAAACTGGTAATGCTCTGACAGTGGGGGCATTGTAGCATGTTTGCTTCTTTTATTGCCAGGCTGAGTGTGGATGCAGAAGCATGGGCTGCTTCAAAGTTATTGTAGCATTTCAGGACCACAAATTAATGGACTAAAAGGTAATTTGCGGTAAGAACATATTACAGTTATTTTCATTGATGTATTCTGCCTATTTCACTGTTAATTGTGTGGTGTATTTCTCTAGTAAGTACTTTGAAACTGTTTTGGTCATTTGCATTGTGAACATTGTTGAGCGTTGGAAAATTTGGTATGTTTGGACTTTGCTTCCAAGGCTATAATCACTTGTGGATCTCATAACTTATATTTGTATCTGATTCCAGTGTGTTTTGCCAATCAAAATTGGGTTTTTATATAATCTTATCAAAATTGTTAAAACTGTTATAGAGCTACTCTTTGGCCAGTTTTCATGAAAAGCAACAAGAAGTTGGCTAAATGATCATGCCCTGTTTTATGGATGGTACAGAGTCTGATTTTGGAACTTAGTCCATATCTCTACCGAAAATAATAAGATAAAAGGAAAATCATTGTTCACATAACTAGAATGTTTGTTCTTCCTAGCAAACCATATCTTTGTTCTTTTTCTCCACATTAATGCATCTTAACTGAAGTAAAAATTTCCTAACATCCATCAAGAAAAAAAAAAATCTCCCATGGCCATTCTTATTCTTGCTGCAACGTCTGCACTAAGCACTCATTGTCTGTCTAAGTGGTGAGTTCTAATCACCTTGCCTGAGAGCTTGAGACTTCTCTTCTAGAACTCCTTGGACTTTTGATTCTTGTGCACTCCTTGCATAGTTGAAACTTGAAGATGGACATGCACATTGTCTATTCAGAAAAATAATTGCAGCTCAACCAGTTTTGCATGAAGATTGATCAAAGCTCATTATACACACATCCTTGGGTAGCAGCGCTTGGTATTGAGGCCATTGGAAGGGTTTATCTTGTGGGGGGTTAAGGAGTAATCAGGTTTAGATGCCCGACTTTGGTCAGCTATAGAAAACAACATATTCATTCATAATGGAGGATCCATGAAGGTTTTCAGTTTATAACCCTAAGATCCCTATAGCTCAGATCTTTTTAGAGACGGGGCAAGAGAGGACGAGGTGCCAGTCAGTTTCCTTTTCCTGTTGACAAAGAGGGCATTGATCCTCAATATTCATGAATCTCCTTTAAGTTGGCTTTGGTATGGAATCCATTCTTTAGAAGTTTCCATAGGAAGAAATTAAATTTGGGGTGGGAGGATTCCTAGAAGACAGGTACTGGGAGGAATGACGAAAATGATGTAATTAGATGCAATTTTGGTGGAGAAAATACCAATGAGAGGATCAGAAGGGGGAACAACAGAAAGTGGGAAGGATATGATTGTTAGCGATGGAGTATATTAAATCAAAATTTGGCCATCAAGAATGCATTCTCGCAAGCAGAAGTGTATTCACTAAAAATAAAGAGCGAGTTTCCAATTACCTCTCTATGGTGTCACAATCTCAACACATCTATTCTCAACCCTTCTGGAAATGTCCGCACTTAGTGCATTAAGAAGGCTAGGGTTCAAAACCAAATGTAGGAGAGGAAGAAATAATTCACAATTTGTAAAAGGGTTATCTATCCTTCCTTCATTAACCTCATTATAGAGCGAATCCTGATTTGAGTGGGGCTCACAAGACAAGTGGAGGGATCTTTTAGAGTGATCTAGCTAGGGTTCTTGCAATCCAGCTCTTAGTTACCAATAAATAAAATATAATAATAATAATAAAGTAATAAAAGAAGCAAAACAATGCATGAGGCTCTTCTATTGTAGGGTTTATAAGGGGCAGATGTATGTAGCCTTATAACTAGAGATACTACAACTTTAGTGATCGACAAATTTTTACCAATCACTTAACCATAAGCAAATTGTAATATAAAATTCACATATTTGCTAAAGAATTTACCTCTTATTCACTCTACTTAACAATATCACTTGACATGGAATATTAACACCATAAAATACCCTCATATAATACTTCAATTCTTTAGTAATCGCCATACAAAATTGCCATAGAGCGTAGAATTTTGTCCAATCACAATCAATGGATTCCCACTTGATATTCTCCCTATTCGAGAAATGACTTTCTTATTAAGAATCTCTCCGGTTCACAAATGAATGTTGTGAATCCCATGCACATGTAATTAGTTAGAATTAGTATCAACCTTTAGTATAACAAAATGCACAATGTCCACTTACAACGGTGTGAAGCTCTCAGATTTGGAAACAAGAGCACCGATGATGAAAATGATCTGCAAATATATAATAGATGATCTTCTGTGCAAGATTCCTACAATGATACAAACACTTATATTTCCAAAATCTCATTCACAAGAAAATATATATTACAACAACCTTATGAACTAAATATCTAATTCAGTCCCCAATTACAAATATTGCAAAATTCTAACCTGATGAACAAAAACCATCCCTTTTTTTTTTTTAATGAAAAAGACAAAAACCATCACTCATAATGAAAATTAAAAAAAAAAAAATCTAATATATATTAGATTTGATGGAAACATATATCCAACATTAACTACATTGGGACTCTGTCCATCAACATGGGAGATGATGTTGATTTTTGTTAGTGTTGAATTTCTTATGGTGGCATACTTTAAAAAGAGATGTTTATAATCATTATCCCATATGATTGTATAAACTACTTAATTTTTCTATCCATATTAGTAGTGATATATTTTACATGTAATTTTTATTTTACATAATATAGCAAAGGGTTTTGGATGCAAAGTGAAATGAAATTTAATAACCAAATATGGAATGATTTGAAATTAATGTTAAAGTCACATGGGTAATGATTACATATATTTCTTTTTTAAATATGAAAACTTCACTTCCTTTCCCTTTAATTCCCCTTACAACCAAACATAGCCTTAATTCTAAACTTTGCTGCTTTTCAGTTTCGTGGTGGTTCAAGTTGGAATTGGGGATCTCAAGTGATTGAAACCCAAATGTTCGACGGAAGTCCTAATAAAGGAATTATTTATACATGGCGTAATTTGGGGTCTCAATTCTTGCGATCTATATATAGATGCTATACAAGTTACTCCGGAACTGAAAACATTTGTTTAGTTATCTCAGTTAATTTATTCAGTACGAAATTGATCGGAATGAAAAGGAAAGAAGAAACAAATATTTTCATAGATTTATGGTTTTATTAAGTTTTTATTTTATTTTTTATTTAGAAGTCTTGTAGATCTAGCCCTAAGGGGTAGTAGAGTTGGTAAGGGATCTTTTGGTGAAAGTTGAATGGTTCTCATTCAAACCGGTATAATCCGGTCTATGCAATTGTGTGATTATTATGGGCACGCGGGACTAGTCAGGCAGAAGGTCTGAAAACTTGTCATTAGCAAAAAAAAAAAAAAAAAAAAAAAAAACCTATAAACTTAGAGGCAAGTTTCATTGATTTTCAGATATTTTTACTGATTAAAGGAAGAATAATAAATGAAGATCGAAAAGCATTTATTGACCAATTCCAAAATAAGTTGTAAGAATGACATTACTCAGAATAAGATTTGGCCGATTCTTGAAACCCTGTGAGAAACCAACGGAAAGTGGTCCCATTCTCTTCTTTTGAATCTTGTAAAAAAAAAAATCTTGTAAAATTTAGGGAAAGTCCAGCTCCATGATAATGGTGGTAATGGACTAATGGTAGCCAATGAGAGTGGATTTGAACTTTCCAGTCAAGTTCCCGGAGATCTGCTCCAAATTGGAGGTATAAGGCCACATGGGCATCAAATTTGTAGGTTCACTGGGCCAACAGAATTTGGGTTTTGATAACCTTACAAAAACAACTTCCAATTTTCTCATAGTCTTTAGCTGCATGGTTCTTAGGTATCTAAAATCCTAAGAGAAATTATACTGAATTGTGATTGATATCTATATCAACACAGAATTTGTGCGGTTTACATTTTTTTATTGAATTGGTGTTTATGTAACCCATAGAAACTACTTGACAGTTTCTCAAACTCCAATTCATCAATAAATTCAGATGCTTTTCATCAAAAAAATAAACTCAGATGCTTGTCTTTGCTGGGGTTTTTCCTTGAGTCTGTGACGTAAATAAATTTTGCCTTCTACACAGATGATGTTCTATTTGAATGGTTGTGAATAGTTGCATTTTTCTGTTCATGTTATCGATTCATTTTCTTTGGTGACTTACGTACATTACTTATATGAAATTCGTAGATAATGGATCCAATACTGTAAACCATAGTTGTCACGACATCTAGACAAACTAAGAAGGTTGAGGGGGTTGCGGGGTGGAGGACAGAATTTAAGGCGACACTAGCAAGTTGCCTAGGTGCCACATAGGCGGCCAAGGTGGCAGTCTAGGCAAAGCCGCCTTCATGCCTAGACGTGGCGATGCCTAGACAACTATGCAGTCAACATTTTCATATGATGTGGTTTGAACACTTAGAGAAGTTGACTGTCCTGAGAAATGTGAGATATCCAGCCCCCAACTCCAAAGCATAATGATGATCAGTTATCAAACCATATGATCCTAGGTGAAAGTTTGGTGTTGCATGAATCATAAAAGCAAATTTTCATAACAAGCCATACTATCCTGTAGTAAGATATATGCAAACTCATTGTTATCTATCATAGGAATGGTTATATACATTGATACAATCTTCACTGCAATATGAAGAGATGAACAGTTTATGCTCCCCCGGCCCCCCCCCCTCTTCTCTCTCTCTCTCTCTCTCTCTCACACACACACACACAAACAAGCAAACACACACAAGGAAAATTGCAATTCCTATCCAACCTTTCAAAAAAATTCATAGACAAACCATGCATTGCACGGGTTTAAACAATGGTGTAAAAAGCAAAGAAAAACACATATATAACTGAAGGAAGGAAGCCTGGACCATATTCAGGAACGAGAATGGTTTTCATACACCTGTCAGGTAGGAATGTGGATTTCACTCATTCTCTCTCCCATTAGCATAGGTCCTTTGATTTGATAGAAACTGTGTACCAAAATCATTCTTGTATGAGAACCTGATCCACACTATGATGGGAATTGGGTTGTTACACTTGGCAGCTCAATTCTGAGGATGACATGCTTAGAACTTGGCGTTCTGTAATCCTGCGTTGTAGGCGGACATGCACATGCATGCAATTTAATGCAATATGTGCTTGACTCCTTACTTGTGCTCCTCGAACCACAGCCTATAGCCTTACAAGGCTCCTCAAAGCTCGATATGCTCTTCTTGCCTGTTAATTAGCCAAAGATAAGGTAATTCAATTCATCCCATTAATTAAAGAGATCAGTTGAGACCTTAGTGAGAAAATAATCTAAAGGAAGATACATACAAGATGACCCCTGAAAGAGGCTTGGATCATAATGGCTGCTAGGTCCTCTTTCTAGGATAAGAAGTCTTAGGATGTTAAAGATGAAGAAGTAGAAGTAGTAGCAAAACCTCCATCGTCACCACCATCTACAATAGCAACATAAACCTCTTCAGAATATTCTATGATATGTGATGTAGGGGGTTCCTAGGTGTCTGGGTTTCCTACAAGGTTAACTAACTAGGTAGGGCAAACTCAAGGGATTTGGGCTAGTTAGGATAAAGGAAGCTTAGCAAACAAGATTACATGCAAAGTAAAGTGAGGCTAATGAACAAAGTAATAAAGAACAATAACAATCTAGAAAGAAAAGCATATGAACTCACTCAAGTGTCAAGGGGGAACATGGGGTAGGGAATATGACAGCAAGAAAAATTAGGTTGTAACACTAGCCTATTAAGCACCAAAAGTAGATAAAAAAACACATGTTATATGCTCTAAAATCAGTTATACTAGTAATAAGAAGACCAGCATGACTTAAGGCAAACAATGATGTAAATAAAAGGTTAAACAATGGCTAAAAGGGGGTGGATTTTAATGGAAGTAACAGAGTAAATAATGAAGGGATAATGGAGGGAATGGGAGGGTTTATTCTATACTTACCTGTTGCCCAGGTCTGAGAATAAAAGAAGAGAACCCAGATTTGAAGATGTTGTCTAACAACAATCCGATTATTGAAAGAAGATCAGCAGCAACTCAATCCTTGATGTAAAGAATAACAGTAGCCCAATATTGAAGAGAAAATCAGCAGCAGTCCAGCATCAAAGGAAGATAAAATAGTAGCAGCATTTCAACATCAAAAGGTAACAGCAGCAATAGATATTGGTCAGCAACAATAGATAGTAAGCAGCAACAGTAATAGTAAATAGCAGCAGTTCAAGTCAGTAACCAGCAATAGTTCCAGTGAGAAAAGATAGAAAAGTGAGAGAGGGAGGGAGGTGAGAGAAGAGAGAACCAAGAGAGAAGAAAGAGAGAAATGCGAGAAAGAGAGGGAGAAAGACGAGATTGAGAGAGAGAGAGAGAGAATCGTGAGAGGGGTGGGGGGTTTTCTCATTCACTATTTTTTTCAATTCTCATTCATTAAATTCCTTCAACCATGGCCAATGGCCTTACATAAATAAGAAACTAATTACTAAAAAGAAAAGATTATTCGAGGAACGTTATTTCATAAATAAAGAAACTTTCTAAAAAGAAAACAATAGGATAATTACTTAGTTTCCTAATTAACTTAAAGACTCAAATAACAAATCCTAGAAAATAAAACTACTAAACTATTAGATTTTGTGGGGGCCACACAATCTTGAAAAATTTTGGAAGGAGAGGGACTCAATCCAGCGCTAGAAAGGCTGGATCGAGCCTTCTTTTCTTCCGCCAGTTTCTTCTTCTTCTTTCTTCTTCTTCCTTCTTCTAATCCTCCAATGATAAAGAAGGTTGGGTCTTCTTCTTCCTTCGGCTGTACATCTTGATGTCCCCATCAACTCTCCCCAGCTTGGAAGAATTCACCTCTGGTGAATTAAAGCTCTAATATTCAAGCAGGTCTGGGTTGAGTTGTTGGATTTCTTGCATTGTGATTCAGGTGTTGTCAATTTCTGGATGTCCACGCAACTTGACCAAGAACTTTCTAGAACCTCTAGTGTGTGTGGACACAATCTTCTCATCAAGGATTTTCTCAACTTCTTCAGTCCTTCTCGTGACCATAGGCACAGGTGATAATGAGGTGGGGGGAAGTGGTTGGTTTAGTTCAATAGTCTCATCAATGGTGAAGGAAAAGTCCTCAAAGTCATGAGGATAGAAAGGGATAATGGTAGAGGTACCATGGTATGGGACAAGGTCTTCAACATTGAAAATATTATTGATTTTTATACTAGCTGGCAGATTAAGAATAAACACATTGGTACCTATCCTCTTGAGTACTTTGAACGGACCTGTGCTACAAGTATGTAGCTTGCTCGCTTTTCCCCTAACAAAGTGTTGCGGTTTAATTCTAACCATCACCATATCACCCTCTTGAAACTCTTGTAGCTTTCTGTGTACATTTGCCTTCGACTTATATTGCTCATTGCTCAGTGTTATCTGTCTTTTTATACCTGCATATAAATCATGTATATGTTGAGCAAAAGACTCAGCTGTTTGGGAGGTCCTGGAATTAGACACTACTGGGATAAGGTCTATGGGTGCCCGAGGTTGGTATCCTAAGCAAATCTCGAAGGGGGACAGACCAGTGGTACTGTTCTTAGAATTATTATATGTAAACTCAGCCTGGCCAAGTACTCGATCCCAACTGGTAAGGTGTTCTCCTATGAGGCAACGTAATAAATTTCTTAAGCTCCTATTGACAACCTCGATCTGGCCATCGGTCTGAGGGTGAAAAGCAGAGGAGAAACGGAGCTTCGTGCCCATCATCCACCATAGGGTCCTCTAAAAATGACTAGTGAACTTAACATCCCTATCGAACACTATGGTGAGGGGCAACCCATGGTACTTGACAACCTCATTAAAGAAAAGTCTGGCTACTATGGATGCATCAGAGGTCTTAGAGTATGGGATGAAATGAGCCTTCTTCGAGAAGCGATCCATAACCACATAAACAGAATCATAGCCTCTTGAAGTTTTTGGTAGACCAAGCACAAAGTCCATGCCAAGGTCCTACCAAGGGGAATGGGGAACGGGTAGGAGAGTGTACAAACTCGTGTTTTGTTTTTGTTGTTTGGCAGTCTGGCATGTCCTACACTGACTCACAATGTTAGTAACATCCCTCTTCAGTCCTGGCCAAAAGAATCAGTTCTCAACTAGGGTGATGGTCTTATCTCTACCGAAATGGCCAGCGACTCCCCCAGCATGTAATTCCCAGATCAGTAAATCTCAGAGTGAAGTCTTGGGAATGCACAACTTGCTTCCTTTAAATAGGAAGCCCTCCCTAAGTAAGTAGTCTGAGCAGTTGATTGGGTTGCCTTCACTCAAGGAAGTGAACGACTCACTAAAATCAGGATAAGTGGGGTATTAGTCCTTGACTCACTCGAACCCTACAACCTCTACACTCATTGCCTGGAGTAGCACACTAGCACGACTCCTAGAATTCATGCAACTGAGGAGCATGTTTACCCGGCTCAGTGCATTTGCAGTAGTATTCTCGACACCAGGTCTGTGCTTGAGTACAAAAGTGTACTGTTGGAGAAACTCAACCCACTTTCCATGTCTCTGGTTAAGATTCTTTTGGGCACTCAAGTATCTCAAAGCTTGGTGGTCAGAGAATAGCACGAATTCTTGCGGTAAAAGGTAATGTCACCAAAGCGCGATGATTGGACAATCACACATAATTTCTTATCGTATGTGGAATATCGTTGCCTAGCTTCATTAAGCTTCTCACTAAAATAGGCAACATGGTGGCTCTCTTGTCCTAGGACATCACCTATCCCAATATCAGATACATCGTAATTCACTTCAAAGACCTTAGAGAAATCTGGGAGGCATAGGACTGGAGCTTTAGTTATAAGCTTTTTAATCTCATTAAAGGCCTTCATAGCACTCTTGGTCCATTGAAACTCCTTCTTTTTCATGCAATCGATGATAGAAGACATAATGAAACTAAACCGATAAATGAACCTCTTGTAGAAAGTGGCTAAGCCATGAAAGCTTCGTACCTCATGGACATTGGTTGGCTCAGGCCACTCTAGAATCGCTCTCATTTTCTCAGGGTCAGAAAACACTCCCTGAGTTGACACAACAAATCCTATAAAGATGACTTGATCACTCATAAAGGTGCACTTCTTGATGTTGACATAGAATTTCTCCTATAAGAGCATATGAAAAACCTTATGTAAGTGATCCAAGTGGAAAGATGGGGTCTTACTATAGATGAGGATGTCATCAAAGTAAACCACTAGGAACTTGCCAATAAATGGTTGAAGCACTTGATTCATTATCCTCATGAAGGTGCTAGGTGCATTTAACAAGCCAAATGGTATGACTAACCTCTAAAAGAGGCCATCCTTCGTCTTGAAGGCTGTCTTTTACTCATCTCCAGGCCTAACCCTAATTTGGTGGTAACTACTCTTGAGATCAATTTTTGAAAAGATCTAAGAGTTGGCCATCATATCTAACATATCATCAAGCCTAGGGATAGAGAACCTATACTTGATGGTGATCTTATTGATGGCCCTACTATCAACACACATATGCTAGATGCCATCTTTCTTTGGCATGAGCAAGGCAGTACAACACACGGGTTAAGGCTTTCCCTAATGAATCCCTTCTGTAATAGTGCATCCACTTACCGTTTGAGTTCAGCGTGTTCTTTGGGATTCATTGGTAATAGGGTAAGTTCAGGAGAGAGGATCCTGGAACTAAGTCAATAGCGTGTTGGATGTCACACATAGGCAATAACTCATCAAGTATTTTCTCAGGGAATAACCTCTTGAATTTCCTTAACAAGGGTTGCACTTCTCTAGGACCCTCAGTGAATAAGCATGACCTATCGGTATTATTCTGAATGGAAACTAGAGCATAAATCACCCCTGACTCCTGACACTCTCCTTCAAATTATTGTTGATTTAAAATGTTAAGTGTTTTGGTGGGGATGTGTTTGGATGTACTTCCCTTATGTTTTGGAACCCTAACTTCCCTAGGGGCACTAGGGGGTCAGTCTGATCTTCTTCCCTTTGAACTCAAAGACATAGGTGTTAGACTTCTCATAATTGGTGACATCCTGATCATATAACCAGGGTCTACCTAGGATGATGTGGGCAACATCCATCTCTAGGACATCACACCACACTCGATCCTCTTATCATACAAAGTGTAGGAGAACTAAACACCTCAGATTAATGGGAATGGTGGACTGATCAACTGAGGTAACCTTGTAAGGGTGGGGTTCAGGTTTGAGGCCTATTCAAGCAACAGAGCTCTTGGTGATCACATTCATGCAACTCCCGCTATCTATGGTGACACGACAGTTCTTGCCCTGATGACATGTGTAAGTGATGAAAATATTAGTTCACTACTAATCATCGCTACTCCTAGGTTGTGAGACCATGCATCGCACAATGCCGAACTTGAGGTCACCGGCCTTCTCAGTGTCCTCATCTGATATGGTCTCATCTGGCCTATAGTCCTTATACTCATGGTCTTGAAAACCCTCTTGGTCACCTTCTTTAAGGGTCTGCTCTCCCATATAAAGATACCTATTGGGACACTCTCTGGAGAAGTGACCAAACCCGCGACACTTGAAGCATTGTTGTTGCCCACTACTCTTGAGTACTTCTCCAAAAATTCTTTTAGCTTTGTTCTCAAATTGACGTTGTGGTGCAGCAAGGGGTTTTGGGAATCCAGTTGAGCCTTGGGGTGATTTTCTAAATTGGGACTCCCCAGCTTGGAAGCTCTTCCTTTGAGAATAAGTTCTCATGGTGGATTCCACCTCAAGGGCTATCCTGAAGGCCTGTGGAACGTCTCGCATCAGATGGGGTGCCGTATAAGACTGAATTTTGGAGTTAAGCCCAGTAAGGAATCTAGATAGTGTTTGGTCAACATCCTCCCAAATACGGCTTCTAATTTTTAATTCATTGAACTTGCTCAAGTATTCAGTCATAGTCTGATAAAACCATGCTGAAGTAAGGTTTAGGGACAGCAGTACCTAATTACCCTAAACCTGGATAAAACCATGCTCTGATACCAAGATGATCTAGGGGGTTCCTAGGTGATTAGGTTTCCTATAAGGTTAACTAACTAGGTAGGGCAAACTCAAGAGATTTAGGCTGGTTATAATAAAGAGGAAGCTCAGCAAACAAGATTACATGCAAAGTAAAGTGAGGCTAATGAACAAAGTAACAAAGAGCAATAATAATCTAGGAAGAAAAGCATATGAACTCACTCAAGTGTCAAGGGGAAACATGTGATAGGGAATATAGCAGCAAGCAAAATTAGGTTGTAACACTGGCTTATTAAGCACCAAAAGTAGATAAAAAAAACCTATGCTATATACTCTTAAAATCAGTTATACTTGTAATAAGAAGACTAACAAGACTTAAGGCAAACAGTGATGTAAATAAAAGGTTAAACAATGGCTAAAAGGGGGTGGCTTTTAATGAAAGTAACAGAGTAAATAATGAGGGGATAATGGAGAGAATGGGAGGGTTTATTCTATACTTACCTGTTGCCCAGGTCTAAGAATAAAAGAAGAGAACCCAGATTTGAAGATGGTGTCCAACAATAGTCCGATTGTTGAAAGGAGATCAGCAGCAGCCCAGTCCTTGACGTAAAGAATAATAGTAACCCAGTGTTGAAGAGAAAATAAGTAGCAATCCAGCATCAAAGGAAGATAAAATAGCAGCAGCAGTTCAACATCAAAAGGTAACAGCAGCAGCAGATATTGGCCAGCAGCAGTAGACAGCAAGCAGCAACAGTAACAGTAAACAGCAGCAGTTCAAGTCAGTAACCAGCAATAATTCCAATGAGAAAAGATAGAAAAGTGAGAGAGGGAGGGAGGTGAGAGAATAGAGAAGCGAGAGAGAAGAAAGAGAGAAAAGAGAGAAAGGAGAGAAAGAGAGAGGGAGAAAGACGAGATTGAGAGAGAGAGAGAGAATCATGAGAGGGGTGGGGGGTTTGCTCCTTCGCTATTTTTTTAATTCTCATTCATTAAATTCCTTCAATCCTGGCCAATGGCCTTACATAAATAAGAGACTAATCATTAAAAAGAAAATATTATTCTATGAACGTTATTTCATAAACAAAGAAACTTTCTAAAAAGAAAAAAATAGGATAATTACTTAGTTTCCTAATTAACTTAAAGACTCAAATAACAAAATCCTAGAAAATAAAACTACTAAACTATTAGATTTGGTGGGAGCCACACAATCTTGGAAAAATTTGGAAGCAGAGGGGCTCAATCCAGTGCTGAAAAGGTTGGATCAAGCCTTTCTTTCTTTCGCCAGTTTCTTCCTCTTCTTTCTTCTTCTTCTTTCTAATCTTCCAATCACAAAGAAGGTTGGGTCTTCTTCTTCTTTCGGCTGTACATCTTGATGTCCCCATCAATTTGTCCTTGAGAGTTGGTATGCTCTTTGTCTTCCTCATCCGCATCCTCATCATTTGTGAAGGTTTCTCTGTTGTTGGTGTGGTTGAAGACAATACTTGGTTTATGGGGATAAGGTGATTTACTGAACCTCCTTCGGACACCTTCCACCAAATTACTCCCTGATACGGTAGAATTTGTCACCCAATAAGGAAAAGACATGTGGTATCTTAGGGAGGAACACGTGTCGCCCATCCGATGGAGGCCGAAAGGCTTCAAACCACATGAGGAGAAGATGCCTGAGGGGGTTTTCCAAAACCCTAGGCCGAGAAACCCTATAAGAGGGAACCGAAAGAAACCTGGAGGGAGGTACGTCGACACCCACCATTACTCTTGTAAAAACACTATTCTGTCGATCACTAACTTGGGCATCGGAGGACTAATCCCGGAGATACCTCTGGGCCTCTGCCTTCCGTGCTTATGCAGGGTCGGCTCATACCGATTTTCGACAGTAACAGATTGGCGCCATCTGTGGGAACGACAGTAATGATGGGAAAAACCTACAATCATAAGAAAACCAGAGCAGCTCCGAGTATAAATATGGATGAGGGGGAAGCTTCAGGAGGGCTCCCCCCCCTCGAAGAAAATCGATAAAGAACAGGGAAACAATGATCGAGAAGGTTCCACGAGGGACCAATGCTCGGCTAAATATTCTATACACGGAGATAGTAATCTTCCACCCCCTCCTAGGGAGTAGGAATATGTGACAAGGGAGCAGTTCGACGCCCTTCAGGAGAAGTATGACCGAATGGCCGAGACAATGAAGGAGGTCTCCAAGGCCGTCTCTCAAAGGACCGATGAAGCACCACGAGGCTCCCATGTCCAGCCAGAGTGAGCCTAAGATGAGGACTGGAGCAGTTCAGGATCGATAAGGTCTGGCCAGAATCCTCAAAATCAAGCTATGAGGGAAAACCCCGCATCCAAAGAAAGGACGCGGCACACCGCCGGGGCCAGGCATGAGGGGCCACACCAAGGAGATGGACAGAGACGTGAGGACTCGAGGTTGAAGCAAATGATCCTAGACCTGAAAGATGAGATCCAAAAGGTCACAGAAAACTAGACGGGAACTTATGAGCCAGACCTCACTAATGACACGACTTTAACCAATGAGGTCATGAGGGACCCGCTCCTGATCGGTTTTCGTCTACCCAAATATGACACCTATGACGGGTCTGGATCATCTGGAAGGCTTCAAGGTTACGATGCAGTTTCACCGAGTCTCGAAAAACATCATGTGTCCCGTCTTGCCTTTAACGTTCAGAGGAGCGACAAAGTTATAGTACAACCGCCTGCTGAAAAAATCGATTCATAGCTTCAGCGATTTGAGTTACTTCTTTGTGAGGGGATTCTCCAGTAGCCAACCCCTTCAGAAGATCACATTGAACCTGACCAACGTCAAACAACAGGAAGGAGAGTCACTGCGAAGCTACATGAAGCACTTCCAGCAGGAGAAGATCACGATTAGAGGTTTGGAACCGAAAGAAGAGTTCACGGCCTTGTTGGGAGGTGTCAAAGATAAAGAGCTAAAAATGTCTTTGGCGAAGCATACACCGAAGAACCTAGCTGAGTTGAGGGCTCGGTGTGATAAGTATATTCAGATGGAAGAAACCCTCCAAGCTGATGAGGAAGTTGAAGCGAAGACGGGGAGTAAAAGGACCTCAATAGATGATGACAAACCTTTCGAGGGCAAGAGATGAAAGTCTGAACGTGATCGAGCACCCAGTCTGCCGAAGAAGTTCGAGAGATATGCACTGCTAAACCAGAGACGGACGAACATGCTAATGTAGATAAAAGAAACCCCAGACGTCGGAGTTATGAAGTGGCCTGGGAAGATGGGACGACATCCTGAGAGACGCAATATGGATAAGTATTGCCACTTCCACAGAGACCACGGCTATGACACTGAAGATTGTTGGCACCTGAAAGGAGAGATCGAAGGAATGATCCGAAGAGGATACCTAGGTCAGTTCGTAGACTGCGAAAAGGAGGATGCCCAAGACGGTAATGTCCGCAGGGACAACCTCCAAAGAGATGGTAGAGACCACCGTGAAAGAAGGGGGCCAGCCTGCAGGGGCAATCAGGAATGACAAAGGGACCAAACACCCAAGGAAGCTAACCATAGCCCCCGTGACGATCATAAAATCCCAAATAGGGTTATAGCAACTATCAGTGGAGGCCTAACCGCTGGAGATAGTTTCATCTTGGCCAGGAAAGCAAAAACCTATGCGAGAAGCGTGCATGTGGCCGAATGGCCAAACAAGAGGGTAAGGATGGGGATGGTTATCTCCTTCTCGGATGATGACCTGGAAGGGGTGCAAACGCCACATGACGATGCCTGGTAATCACCATGACCGTAGCCGATTGGAGAGTAAAAAGGATCTTGGTGGATAACAACAGCTCAGCTAATATCCTATTCCTTGAAGCCTTCCAGAAGATGGGTCTAGATAAAGGAAATTTGAAGAAGGTTGAACACCAGTTGCAAGGGTTCTCAGGTGCCCCGATCAAAGTAGAAGGGTCGGCTGAGCTATCGGTAAGGGCAGGCATTGGAGACTACTAGGTAACAGTTATGATCAACTTCCTGGTAGTAGACATCACTTCAGTGTACAATGCCATACTAGGGAGAGTTGGTTTAAACTTATTAAAGGTTGTCGTCTCCACACCACACCTCAAGATGAAGTTCCCAACTAAGAATGGGGTTAGGGAGTGTCAAGGCGATCAGGAGGTGTCCCGGAAGTGCTACGCCACCACCTTATGGGGAAAGAAAAATGCGGGCGAAGCGCTCCCGATAGAAGATCTACGCGATGATACAAACTATTAGAGGGGAGAATCGACTGAGGAGCTGATACAAGTCGAAGCCGAAGAAGGGGATAGTACTCTCCAATTTCAAGTCGGGGCTATAATGCTAAGACAGTAATGGGAAAAACTCATCTCATTCCTTCGAGGCAATTCTGACGTCTTCGCCTGGTTGACCTTAGACATGCCTGGGATAGACCGAGAAGTAATACAGCATCGTCTGAGCATCGACCCGACTAAAAAGCTGGTACAATAGACGAAGAGGACCTTCACCCCCGAGACAACAGAAGATAGATGAGGAGATAGAGAAGTTACTAGAAGCAAAGCTCATCCGTGAAATCCAATACCCCGAATGGATATCCAACGTGGTTATGGTCCCAAAGGAAAATGGGAATTAGAGGATCTGTATTGACTTCACGGATTTAAACAAGGCCTGCCCAAAAGACAACTACCCCTTACCAAAGATAGACCTCCTCATCGACGCCACTTCGGGACATAAGACGCTGAATTTTATGGATGCATACTTGGGATATAATCAAATTAAGATGTGTGAGGAAGATGTCCCGAAGACATCCTTCGTGACCGAGGGAGGACTTTACTGCTACGAAGTAATGCCCTTCGGACTAAAAAATGCGGGGGCCACTTATCAAAGGTTAGTAAACAAGATCTTCAATGGGATGATCGACCAGACTATAGAGGTGTACGTGGATGACATGCTAGTGAAAAGCCTAAAGGCGGAACACCACATCCGAGACCTACGCATTCCAAGTATTAAGGCAAAACGGCATAAAGCTAAATCCAACAAAGTGTGCGTTTGGAGTAGCATCGAGAAAGTTCCTTAGCTTCATCGTTTTGGAGAGGGGAATCGAGGCCAACTTGATGAAAATACAGGCCATCTGAGATATGAGGTCACCATAGAATGTGAAGCAAGTCCAAGAGCTCACAGATAGATTCACCGCCCTGGGACGGTTCATGTCTCGGTTAGCTGATAAGTGTCTTTCTTTCTTCAAAACTTTGAAGGGATAAAAAAAGTCCGAGTGGATAGAGGAGTGCGAAAAGTCCTTCGAACTATTGAAAGAATACCTAACGATGCCCCCACTACTGAAGAAACCAAATACAAGGGATACCTTGTAGTTATACCTAGTTGTATTGGCTGTGGCAGTAAGCACTGTACTGATAAAGGAAGAAGGAAGACAATAGTGGCCAATATATTACGTTAGCCGAACCCTGTTGGATGTAGAAACCAGACACAGAAAGATGGAGAAAGTAACATATGCCATGGTGATAGTAGCAAGGAAGCTGAGGCCTTATTTCCAGTCGCACACGGTGTGTGTGCTCACAGACCAACCTCTGAAGAAGATACTGCAGAGGCCAGATATGTCTGGCCGCCTAGTAAATTGGGCCATAGAATTGGGAGAATTCGACATCCAGTTCAGACCGAGAACTACAATAAAAGCATAGGCCCTAGCAGACTTCATAGCCAAGATAACTCTCCCAGATGAACCTCAGGAGTCTGTCGAGGCTCGGGCAGAAAGGACTTGGACATTGTATGTGGATGGTGCATCCAACAGCATGGGAAGCAGCGCTGGGATCATACTTGTTAGCCCTGAGGGATTCAAAATCAAGTTTGCAATACGGTTTGACTTCGATGCATCCAACAATGAAACTAAGTATAAAACACTAATAGTCGGAATAAATCTAGCACGGGCCTTGATGGTACAGGAATTAGTTGTGCACAGTGACTCACAACTCATGGTGCGATAGGTGAATGGGGACTACAAAGCCAAGGAGCAAAGGAATGCTGAGTATTTAAAGACGGTCCGAGAGAAAGTAACAGCCTTCAAGGAGTTCAAGGTAAGGCAGGTGCCACAGACAGAGAATGCCATTGCAGACTCACTATCACAATTGGCCACCTCTGACTTCACGAACATTGGACGATTGTTGTATTTTGAAGTATTACCCCAACCAAGCACCAAAGGACCTTGGGAGGTATTACTCGTTGGCGAGGACGGCCCTAGATGGATGGATACCATAATCGAATACCTGAAGGAAGGAATACTCCCCAAGGACAGGGACGAGGCAAGGAAGGTACGAATGTGGTCAGCACGCTTCCTATTGAAGGACGAGACGCTGTACAAAATAGGGTTCACCACACTGTACCTCAAGTGTCTAAACCCTGCCGATGGTGAGTACGCACTCCGAGAAGTACATGAAGGGATATGCTACCAACACCTCGGAGCTTGGGCCTTGGCCCCATAAAGTGCTGAGGCAGGGCCTGTTCTGGCCGACCATGAGGAAAGATACGGAGTTGTTCAGAAGTGCGTTAAGTGTCAAATGTTCACCCCTATCCCTCGGTGGCACCCTATTGAGCCTTCTTCCCTATCAAGCCTGGTACAATTTACCATGTAATGGACATCCTGGGCCCAAGCCACGAGCCAAAGAAAGTTTGTTATGGTGGCGGTAGATTACTTCACAAAGTGGGCAGAAGCCGAAGCCCTGGCTACGATATCCAAAAAGAATATAAGGGACTTATTCGAGAGGGTGGTAGTCTATCAATTTGAAATCCCCCGGGTGGTGGTAACGGACAATGGAACTCAGTTTGCCAACCTAAATTTTGGCTTGTTTTGTGATGCCCTCAGCATTGACCACAGGAAAACATTCATCGGTTACCCAACGACCAATGAACTGACAGAGGTAACCAATCGTACCCTGCTCCAAGGGATAAAGAAGAGATTGGATGACGCCAAAGGGTTATGGGCAGAAGAATTATACAACATCCTCTGGACTTACCGCATGACTAAAAGATGAACCACTGGAGAAACACCCTTCATTTTAACCTACGATACCGAAGTTGTACTCCCGATGGAGGTAGGAGCCGCGACCCATCAGATTCAATATTATAATGAAGAAGAAAATGACAAAGGACTCCAAGCTAATTTAGACCTCTTGACTGAGGTCAGAGACACCTCGTAAGAAAGGATTGCCGCCTACCATCAAAAGGTTGCGAGGTATTACAACTCTAAAGTCGAAGGAACGAGTTCAGAATAGGTGACCTCGTCCTCAGAAGGTCAGAGATATTAGACCCAAGGCATCAAGAAAAGCTAGCTCCAAATTGAGAAGGTCCTTACAGAGTCTCGAGGATAATACGACCAGGGTCCTATCACCTGGAGACTATGGGGGGAGAAAAGGTACCCCGATCATGTAACTCGAAGAACTTGAGGAAATTCTACCAGTAGTGAAGTAGTATGCAAATTTACATTTACATTTCGTAATTTTTTTCCCTAAGCACTTTCGAGTTGTAACTCTCTATCCCAAACACTGAAGGATTTTCATTTCATAAATATATGAGTTGTCTTACGGCAATCGCTTCCCAATAGTTGCTAATACAAGGCACTCACTTCGATCAGGCGCTTGGGTCGAAGCCGAGAAAACATGGTCAAAAGAATAACCTTGGTTGGGAGCTCGGGCCAAGGCAGAGCAGACTTGACCGGGAACCTTAGATAGGACCTTAGTTGAGAGCCGACAACAGATAGGGGTTATAAAGGAAGCACCTGAGGTGAGGGCTGAATGAAGACACCCTGAGGTTCGTGGGAGCCTTAGCCTTTATTCCCACACCATCGGACTAATGACTCAATAGGATCGAACCCTATGATAAAGGTTGGATCCCACTGAACCACTTGAATGAGAGCTTCAACCTTCATACCCCCACCTGTAGGCCAAAGATCTGGGACATCCCTTTGGATTTGGAATCAGTCTTCGGGATTGCAAAGAAAAAAAAAAAGAGGCAAAAGATAAATCGAGAAGACAAGTATCTGAACAAAAAGCATTTCATTCATAAAGACGCCCGAAGGCCAACATTACATTAGGACGCCCGAAGGCCAAAATAAAAAAAAAACTAAAAGGGGG
>NC_056562.1:21862680-21892897 GCF_013358625.1 Macadamia integrifolia
CACCGGCTCTCAACAGAAATGTAAATAATTTAAATGACAGTGCTGACTCCAGCAATTTAAAAGCAGTACGATTGGCCCTCTTGAAATACCACCGGGGTTGCCGGCTGTCCTACATGACTCGCCGGGCGTAATGCCTAATCGCCACAGTGTCCGAAAACCGCGACCCCTGCTTCCCCCCAAATGGCAACCCAACACCTCAACCCCTGTTGGGAAGGGTCGTAGCACGGGATGGTGAAAATCCTAATACCGCATGCTCCTATATGTAGTACGACTGCATAGTGCCTCCGTGTCCCATACCACGGGCCACCAATGCATTCGTTTCCAAGCCGACCACGGCATCTAGTCTATCAATGCATTATGCAACATGATGTCCACATTCAACATATAACATCTCATTCAATTTGCATTTGAAAAGTAAACATAGCATATATGCACATCAAAGTGTGGAATGACTAATCTATATAGCATATTCGTGATGACATGACTAGATTAGATACAGTTATATGAATGCCAAACAAATGCCTTGAAACAAGGCCAAGCGTCCTCTCTCCACTTACCTGTAGCGTACAAGGAGTCCCGCTCGGTACGGGTGAGATCCGGAGCGAATCGGGAAGGCTTTGGTGAACCTAACAAAATTGAGCGGGGTTAGTACTTCACCATTTTAGAATCAAAATTAATGAAATCCGACATCAAAATCGTGTTTAGAACGTCGAAAGAAGGTCCCACGTCCGATTTGGGCTCGATCGGACCTAAAAATCACATTCTGGCCACTCAGGTGGGTCACTCAGGTGGGTTGTCTACCCACCGGTCCTACCCGCCGGTTTTGGACCGGCGGGTATGGACCTGCGGGTAGGACCCACCGGTCCTACCCGCCGGTTTGGCCAGAACCCCCTGGTCCTCTCAGGTGGGTGTCTCAGGTGGGTTGTCTACCCACCGGTCCTACCCGCCGGTTTTGGCGGAAAAACCCCAGTTTCTTCTCAACTTCCTCCATTCCTTGGGGACCCAAATAGGGCTTTTCTCAACCCATTCTTCACACCTTTAAAGTCCTATAGGATGGTTCTAGCTTAGATCTAAGTTAGATTCAAGTGAGGGGAACCATCTTACCTTCTTTGCCCAAGAATGACTTCAAACCCTTCAAATCACTTCCAACTCACAATGCTCCTTCTACCTTGTCAATATCTCTTCAAATCCTTCAAGATCAACACATAAATCATCTATTAAACGTTAGATTCATCATTTCAAAGGGTGTCTACAAGATCTTAAGAAACCATACCCGAATCAAGGGTTTAAAGCGTGGGTATGGTGAATGTTCATAAAACCCAACTTTTCTTACCTCCAACTGTAGATCTCGAGTTGAAGATTACTCTTCTGGCACCGGAATGGCAAGATCGAGTTTCGGCGCCACTGAAATCCTTCCTTTCTTCCTCTTCCTTTCTTCTTCCCTTTCTTTTTCTCTCTCCTCTTTACTTTTCTCACCAAACGTACGAGGGTAATAAATGGAAAGAAAAGAAGTCATAAAGCTTTATATACTATTCCTACTTAAGTGAATAGTGATGGATGGGTCACTCAGGTGGGTGGGTGTACCCACCTGACATACCCATCCGAGAGTCAAAACTTGGGATTTTGACCGGGCTCGGACCTCGGCTCAAACCCCCACCCCAGGCATACATTGTAGCCTACATATATATCTTAAAATACAGATATAATACCTGTTTTATCCGTACATAGCCTTATGGTAGGTGCACGTACACGGTTTGGATACTCCCGTCTCTTCTGGCACTGGCTCGGACTTGTCGGGCCAGCCGGTGTTTAAGGTCACCCGTGCCATCATAGCCCATAAGGAACCCGCTCTAACATCCTCTGGCTCGGTTCCTGCATGGTTAAACCGGTTCAACCACGAAATCAGACCGGGTTTAAGAAGCGGGATATTACAATGTGGAGGACGAATCCGAAGACATCCCTCAGACCTGATCGGGACTCCAACGCCTAGAAGCTGTGCCCTCGGATGACAAGGGTCCACTACCTAAAGAGCTAGACATAACTTACTTCTCAATAACTCTGGCCGAACCGAAGATCAGAGGAAAGTTAAGGATGAAGGACGAAGGGTCAGAGAAATGAGTAGAAGATGACAAAATGAGAGAAAGTGACATTATTTGTAGGCAACAGTGCCTCGATACGACTCCCCAGCCTCATTAAATGCAGTACACGTCATCTACGTGAGATTCTTGAAGTACACTCAAGCAAAAGCGCACGAGCGTAGTACTGCACCCTGATTCGAGCAGACATGATCGAAGGTCTCAACCTCGTTAGGGGACTCAGGCTAAGGCTGAGTGGACCTAGTTGAAGCCTCAACCTCGATAAGGGCTCAGGCTAAGGCCAAGTAGACTTAGCCGAAGGTCTCAACCTCAGTAGGGGGCTCAGGCTAAAGCCGAGTGGACCTAGCCGAAGGTCTCAGGCTAAAGTCGAGTGGACCTAGCCGAAGGTCTCAACCTCGGTAGGGGGCTCAGGAAGAGGTCGAGTGAACCTGATCGAAGGTCTCAATCTTAGAAGGGGGCTCAAGCAAAGGCCGAGTAGACCTAGCCGAAGGTCTCAACCTCGGTAGGGGGCTTTGGTAAAGGCCGAGTGAACCTGACCGAAAGTCACTACCTCGGAAGGGAGCTCAGGCTATGGCCAAGTGGACCTAGCCGAAGGTCTCAACCTCGAAAGGGGGCTCAGGCCAAGGTCGAGTGAACCTGACTGAAGGACACTACCTTGGTAGGGAACTCAGGTCATGGCCGAGTGAACTTGACCGAAGGTTAGAACCTCGATTGGTGGCTCAGGCTAAGACTGATCATAACTAATCAAAGATCGTGTTTTCAAGACGAATGTCGAAACTGAAGGCTGAAAGGGCACAGAAAGCGAAATTAAGTAGTTACTTCCACTGAAAGAGCGTCCTGCTGCTGATATGGTAGAATTTGTCAGCCAATAAGGCGAAGACACGTGGCATCCGAGGGAGGAACATGTGTCGCCCATCTGATGGAGGCCGTAAGGCTTTAAACCACGTGAGGAGAAGACGCCCGAGTGAGGTTCCCAAAACCCTAGGCCGAGAAACCCTATAAGAGGGAACCCGAAAGAAACCTGGAGGGAGGTACGCTGACACCCACCATTACTCCTGTAAAAACACTATTTTGCCGGTCACTAACTTGGGCATTGGAGGACTAATCCCGGAGATACCTCTGGGCCTCTATCTTCTGTGCTTGTGCAGGGTCGACTCATATGGATTTTCAACAGTAACACTCCCTAATCTCATGCTGTGTCTGTTCTGATCATCAGGAGATGCAGATGATCTCCTCACCCTGACGATGAAGCTCCTTTTAACAGCTCCCACCCAGTTCCTGTGTACCACCATCCCCACCTAATTACGGTATAGTCCTTTCTCTCTCTCTCTCTCTCTCTCTCTCTCTCTCTCTCTCTCTCTGTTTCTTGACTCTCTTCCTAGAAGAGAGGGATGAAGAGTTCTACACTAAAAAAAAGACTGGGAGAGCGAAGTAGGTCGCGTGAAGGAAGGAAATGTGCTCTCCATGTAACTACAGACCGAATTTTTGGGGGGAGAGAGAGAGAGAGAGAGAACGTGGTGGGATGTTCATGTACCCTTGGTTGGTTGGTTTGGCTGCTGGCATCTGCCGTTCTGCCCTGCGTGTTGGAATGTTTCAAACTCACTCTCTCAATTTCACTTTCCCCTCAATGTGTTTGGCTGTTTGGCATCGTTGGTTTTGGCTGTTTGGCATTGAATTGAATCTTCTGATTACTAAACAAAGATTATATCCATTGATTATTATATTCATATTCTTTTCTTTTTCTTTTCAAGCCAAAGTATTCATAATCTTCTATAATTGGGACTTGGGTTCAACCAAAAAATATATATATTATTGGGACTTGGGATAGCAGAGATAATATTATATTGAGATCAATCGGATTAGCTAATTGTCAATGCGATTCATCGAGTTGTAGAAGCATGTTGTCTATAGAGTAACATATGGGATCAGATCATCACTAATGCCATTGAGGACCAACAACGGGCACCAATGGCTGGAGGACCTGAACACGCATCCAGGTCCTCTCAGCTGTTTGATATGTGTTGGGCCTCAGTGGAACCAGAGAGAATCTGAATCCATACCATATAATGTCCATATCCTCTCTTACACTTGGCATGTGTGCAAACATGAATTCAAATGTCAAAGAAAGTTGACTTTCGGTGTCACCTTGACGAAAGCCCACCAAAGCTGGATTTCGCCTAAGGATGGGAAAACGCAGAAATTAGTTCAACAGTCTTGTTGATGCATTCCTATTGAGAATGTAGAAGAAAATAGATCTTTTAAATAGGAAAATTTGATCACGTAGATCTTCTATTTCACCGGAATTCGTTGATTGCTCCGTATGAAAATAAAATAGAAAAACTCATGTTCGTTGTAAGATCATTGAAGGAAAGATTAGTCATAAATTTGGAGAGTTTACTTTCACACGGAAATGAAGACCTTTGGGAACAAATATTGGACCAAGAAGAAAGAAAGGGAAAAAAGTATAGAACCAACAAGACATAAAACAGGAAGGAGAAAGTGTAAGAAAGAGAGGGGGATTTTAGGTTTTACATTCTCTCTCCTGTTTGTGTCTTGCTGGTCCTATATATCCAGCCGGAGTGGATCTAAATCCTTCAGATCGCCACAATTGTTGGATTTTTTCATTTTATTTGTTTTTTTTTTTTTTGGGGGGAGGGTTGGTGTGTGGGGGTGGGGGTGTAAAAACTAGAAACCACAATTGTTGGATGCGCCCTGTAAGGGTTGGAGAGATCGGGATCCATAACTTATATTCAATTTACATTTAGGGTAATTTACAACGCCACCCCCTAAAGAATGCCATTATTATAGAGACACCCCCTCTATTTCACCAAATTATACACATACCCCCTACCGTCAGTCACGGTTAAGTGAGAAATTAAAATGACTATTTTACCCTTAAGAATACATGTTTTCTCATCACCTGTACCTCCACCCACCTTCACCCGTTGCAGTCTTCTCTTGCAGGCAAGCAATGGAGAGGTGAGAAAAGATTAGCTCAAAACGAAACAGGATCAATTTTTGATGTTGAAAGAGTAGTAGAAGAACTGGACGAAAGGGGAACCTACTCCAACAAATTCTCTCTCTCTCTCTGTTCTTATGGGGGAGGAGAGAGCTGCTTGTGACTCTCTCGCTCTGACCAACCATGGTTTCGAATACCGATCTCTCGAATGGTTTTTTTCACGCAATTGAAGGCTCTACAACAAATAAGCTCAGAAAACATGTTTTCGTGCAAAATCGAGAGAGCCCCGATGGGAAAATTGGCTATTTTAAAAAGGGTAGCGGCGCTTTTTGCACGAATCAGAGCTGGGTATTGATTGGTTCCGTTCAAAAGAATTGGGAATCTGGGATCACAGGAGCTTACCCTGAGCTATCTCTGCGATAATTCCAAAATGGGTTTCCAAGAAAAAAATATTCCAGGGAAGAGTCTATTAAGAGCATTGGACAAAGACAGGTATAACAATGGGAAGGAAGTGATTTCGGAGAATCCGAACGAAGAGGAAAGATTGGTAGAGCGAGAATTCTGCAACTAAATGGGGTTAAGGCTACAGAAGAAGGAACGAAGCGAGAGCTCAACAAAGAAATCAAAAGAGAGAAGAGGGAGAAGAAGGTGAAGGTGGAGACTTAATATCTCTTTTGCACTTCCAGATGTGTCCCTGTCGCTCACATCTTCACTGAATGGATCCTCCTGCTCCTCCCAAACCAGCCAGTAGCACTCAATCATTGGCTCCATCGAACAACTATACTGTCTATACACGAAATGCGAGCTTTGACGACTTCATAGCTGCTTCGCTCTCCTATTCTTACTCTCCCGTTCTCTCACAACCCAAGTTGCTCACTCACTCGCAACTCCACCGAGAACTATGAATACTCAGTTAGGAGTCACCGAAGAGATACTGACCAGATTTGGTACTGTGGAGAGGGAACTAATGGATCAGTTCATAGTCAGTTCAGGCCCGTCGGTGAAGACGGCGTTGCGTTGTTAAATAACAGTGGCGGAGGAGGCGCCGGTGGTTTTCGGATTATCGATTTGGGGATGGGTTTTTTCCTATTGTGGTTGGGGATTTATTATTAGGTACTTCACCTTTTTAGCAAGGGCATTTTGGTATTTAAAATTTATATAATAACTGACATCAGTATATTAGGTATATTCCGTAACAGCAACTAACGGTAGAGGGTCTGTGTATAATTTGGTGAAATAGAGGGGGTGTCTATATAATAATGGCATTCTTTAAGGGGTGGCGCTGTAAATTACCCTTACATTTATTCTAATCCAAGTGAAGATAATAAAAGGTTTCAAGTCCTAGCTGTTACAACTTACAAACTGGGTCGTTTACAACTTTGATCTGTCGTGGCAATCTGATAGGTCCAGAAATAGAAAACAGTGGGAAGCTCTCATGGTCAATGGGTATTGGCTAAGTCAACCTCATGAATGGTACATATTATCTCTGGAAATCATATCCCAAAAGATCGATTCTTCCATCAAGGCTTCAATCGGTCTTATGGTCTTCCTCTCTCTTCTCTGTGTCTCTGTCTCCTTGACCCAATCCATGGAATGTCTCATCTTTGCTCAACACCAGTAGTATCTAGTTCTGCAAACATAGCCATTCCTTCACTGCTTTCCCTTTGGCGACAAAGCAACCAACGTTTTTCCGATCAATTCTCAAAGGGCTTTTCAACCGAACCATCATCTCTTTAACCAGTGCTTTCACCAGCGACTCTCCCCTAACGCCACTATGCCTTCCCGCCCCACAGACAACAATAATCGCCGCTGGAACGACCAACCTTCCGCTATGGAATCCTGATCTCAGCTCTTCCATCCACTGTAACATGATCAACAAAGCAGAACCCAAATGCATTCCGTGCAAATCCAATGTCCCCTCGGAACAACTCCATTTCAAGGTTTCCACTAGCACCGGCGATCCAATCAGTTCTTCAACCAGCAAACCCTCTTCTCTCGGCAACTTCTCAATCAGGTCTTCCATGGAAAGGGGAAGAAGCTTAGGCTCTTGAAGAAACGACATAATTGTGGGGCATGAATTTAGGACGGAATTGTAAGTGCGAACCGAGAATTGAATGCCTGAATCCTTCATTTTGTGAAGCCAAGATACCATTTCTGATAGCTCTGAATGGGTGCCATACGACGAAAGAACGATATTGGAGCAGATTGTATCCAAAACGTACCCTGCATCCTCCATCAGTCCAAGAACCCTTCGCATCTCCATCAAAGATCCCTTTCTCCCATACCCATTTATGATACACCTGAATTCATAGGGAGAGGGCTTGAATCCAGCTGAAGCCGTCATCTCCAAAAATTCCTCGGCTTCATGGGGAAGATCAAGGGTACAAAACCCTCGTATCATCGTCTCTGAAGCTCGTCGTCTCAGAGAAAAATTAGGGGAATTGAACAGGAGTTGCTTCAGATGTCCGTAAGCCCCCATAACCCCTTTCTTCGATCCGCGCTTGGAGTAGGAATCAATCAGATCGAAGTAAAAAAAAGCCAGGTCTCGAAACCCTAACTTCTGAAACGATTCGGAGAGTAGAGTTTCTGCTTCTTCAAACTGTCCTTGCTGGTCCAGTAAAGCAATTAGAGATGACACCAGCTTAGGGTTCCAATAAAACCAAGAAGTTGTGGTGATCCTCACGTAGAACTGCAATGGTCAAAGGAATGAATGGATTAATGAAATAAACAAAGTAAATTATAAGGGAGAAGAGGGAGTGGAAGGTTACGGGGAGAGCCAGATAGGAGAGGTTAGGGTGGATGTTGTCGGAGGAGAGGAGATGGGAGAGGGCGTCGAGAGCAATGGGCTTTGATGATGACGCGACGAACTTCCGGATCAGACGGTGGGTGGAGGAGTCGTCTCCAGCTGCGGCGGCAAGGGAGGAGAAGAAACGGTGGCCCTGCTTGCTCAGAGCAAAGATGGTGGCAGACAACGGTGGCCGCTGCTTGTGCTGGTTGTGGAGATTCCATGAGAAAGGCAGGGACACTTGTACTCTCCCTGCCATTAAAGTTCTACAACGATTGCCTTCTTACTTCTGATATCGTGGTTACGGGTCAGAACTTTAAGATGGAAAGTAGAGAGGATGGAATGAATTTTACCCCTCAAGATTTGGAGTTGCAACTGTCCAACCCTGCGCAAAGGTTGGGAATGACCAGGACGTCATTCGTTCGAACCTCCCTCCTCCCAGCTTATCCCCATGCCCCAACCCAACTCCACCGGTCCACCCTCCATATGATCACCGGGTAGTCAATTGATATTAAAAAGAAAAAGTGTCGAAACGGCCAATTCGTATTGGTGTTGGCACAGCCCGGTAACAATACCGATACACACCGCTGTGGACCAAAGATGAAAATATAAATATAAACTGATACGATGACGATTCCAATTACAAAATGCATGCTCACCATTCTCCTAAATCCCCCTAAATGCCTTTCCACTCAGTAAAGGTTTAGGGATCTAAAGTCTAAACTACTAAAAATCCCCACGGTTAAAGGAGTCAAAAAATTGGGTTATCTAATTTCAATAATTCAAGGAGAGGCATTGGTCATCAGATTTGCTTTATCTCATGTTTTGACTTTAGGATATCTACATCTTTAAGATCCGAGAGCAAAGAGATTGTTAATTTACTTTAAGAATGTATTTAAGTACCTCTTCTAGAGGCAGTGGTAGCGGTCACTGACATTAGGCAGCAGTGTGCTTTATTTGCTTCAATTTCTTTCACTTGTATTCCAAGGGCTTTGAATAGTGTTGCAGTTGCCCTGATGTAGAAGGCTCTGTTTATCATGTGTGACAAATTAACCATATTCCTCCATTCCTTGGCTTCTCAGACCTTGTGAGTCTGAAGCTAATGGTTATACACATGTTTATCACTATCAATAAATTTGTTCTTTAAAAAAAAAAAAAAAAGAAGTGTGGCATGTCTCGTTTGTGCGGTGTGTGTGGCAAGCCACCTACGGTTGGCTGCTGCTGTTAGCATGTGTGTGGGTGTGGCTACTGGCTCTGTGCAGCCATTGCCCTGCCAATCTTCACCTCCTATGTAGCCAGCGCACACAGCCTTGTGCCAAGCCGCCTGTCTACTCTATGCAATGGCATGAGGCCTACATGCTTGTGCTATGCGCCATGTCATGGTGTTGTGGCCCTTGCTTGGTGTGCTGCACACCACACCATGGTGTCGTGGCCTTGTTGCTTGCTATGGCTGCCGCATGCCGTGGGAGGTCATGTGCTAGCCAGCCCTACTGGCTGCCTTGGCTAACACCCATGTGTGCCAAGCTCCTGCTGTATGCTATATGACCATGTTGCACCTTCACCAAATATGCCACCTCATCAGTGCCACTTCATCAACCATGTTGAAATCACCAAGCAGGACCTTGTTGAACTGGAAATGCCTGCAACTACTTATTTAGACATTTCATCAAGCATCTCGACAGTTTTGGAGCAACTATATGTAAACTGTCACAACTTCAATCGAGAGAATTCTAGCCGCATTGGACTCACAACTTGATCCTTTAAAACTTTTTAGAATATCCCTTACTTTGAAACTACCATACAAAATTATCAAAATGCCTCGAAGTTGAGCCTTGCAAAAAATGCCAAATTTGACACAACTTGCCACTTGTACATCATTTATGCCACATGTTATCTCTCTTGATACTTCCTCATATATTTGCGACTTCACGTGGAGTCATGTCATCCATGCCTTACATGAACCATACCATGCTTTCCATCACCCCATCATGCATCTCCATGCATACATGCATCATCACATTATTTGCATATGGCATAAATATATGACATACTCATCATGGCCATGTCATCCCATGCATCACATCATTATGCCATGACACCAATGCATACCCCTGGCCACGTCATCACATGACATGCCACTTTGTTAAGTGTGTTTACTAAGCACTTAGCAATGATTTTATAAATAACTAAGCAAAGACCAATAGGTCTAAATTGACTAAGATTTTCAAGATCACTTTGCTTAAGGATTGGAACTACAACAGTATTATCATATCCTTTATATAAATAGCCCTTTCTAGCTGGGGCCATTAGGGCTTTTGGATGGTCCGGGCTCCTTATTCGAATCCTTATCTTATCAACAAGCCGAGGACATCTGAATGGAATCCAACGGGTTGGGAAAGAGACAAGCATGGTTTTAAACCTTGGTAAGTTTTATTTGTTTATTTTAAGCATTGTGTATAGAACTCATGGTAGGAGTAGCACACATCTCTTGATAACATGGATCAGAATTAAAATGATACATAGAGGAATGGTCAGAAGACCAACTCAATGTTCACAAAAATAGGTTGGAATAATATTAAAACTGGACTAGAAGCCGAATTCAAGTGTCCTTTGGGGAAGGAGCAAGTCTGTAATAAGATGAACAAATTATGGGATGACTAATACAGCTTCAAGCGTATGTTGGAAACAACGGAATTTGGGTAGGATTCAAATACCAAGACTGCTACAGCCGAAGATTCTGTATAGGAATCTGCTATAAAGGTAAAACACACTTTTGGATGTATACTTTTTAACTAAAAAGTGTTTAATACTACTACCTTTATTTTGGATTATGGCAAACTCAGCTTGGTTTACATATCGAAAGAATGGACTTCCATGGTGGTCAGAGTTGTTACAGATCTTCTCCAACTCAAGTGCTCGTGGAGATAGATGTCTTTCTCAGCGTGCTACTGTAACTCCAAGGTCCCATCAACCTAGATACTGAGCAAGAGGATGAGATCTATGGAGAGGTGACCCCTCCCAATTTAGCAAGTTTGGATGATCTTGAGTAAACTGATGTTGATAAAGAGGTAAACCCAACTGTACCTAAGAGAAGACTTGACAAGACGCCTATAGATCATAGGAGAAAGAGCCAAACAAGGTCCATTACAAACTCTGCTCATGACTTCAAGACATTTGTGGCTTGGAGAATGGGTAAGGGTGCATCCACTGCCAAAATTCTGCAACAGTCCGACCTGCTGATCCTTTTTTGGATGGACCACACAACATAATGAGTTGTCGGAAACTCTTGCACACTCCAGAAGATATTCCATTAGAATTGGATGTGATGGCTCAACAGAAAATACATAGTGATGCTGCTTGGCAATTGTCATTCGTGGAAATGATTTCGAAGAGGAGGATGTGGATGATCAAGCACTTGAATTAGTGCTTCTTATATGACTTCTTTCACATGGTTTTCTGAACAATGGGATCTTTTTTTTTTTCGCAAGTCTTTTATTTTTAATGACCTTTTAGTACTATTTCTATGTGCCTTAATGGACATGGTAGTTTGAGAATTTCTAGATGTTTCACGTTTTTAATGGTTTTCATCATGTCATGCAGGTTATTCTCTCCTCTAGAATTATGTAACCAATAAATGTGTCAATTACAGGTATGTCAATCGAGCCCGATAACAACCTTACCGGTTCATCAAGTGATTATGATAATCATCCTATACCAATTCCAAAACTTGTTAAGTTACTATCAAATGAGAGAACCGTGTCATGATAGATACACAGGAGCAGTAATGGTAGTAGAAGTACTCGTTGGATATTCAAATCTTTACTACCAGGAGTTTAGAGTCGAAAGACATGTATTTCTCAACCTGCGCAATGAAATAATACATAAAGGATGGTTAGAGGACAATCGTTACATTTGAGTAGATGGGAAGATTACAATATTTTTTGTTTTAGTAGGTCAAGGTTTGAGTAACAGACAAGTCCAAAGGAGATTCAATCGATTCGGACAGACAATTAGTACTATCTTCCATACAATGTTACAAGCTATGCTTCATCTAGCTAATGAAACAATCAGACCACCAATTTTTCATGTGGTTCCTTCAGAGATTGCCAATGACCCAAAGTGTTACCCATATTTTAAGATAATTTCAATCTTTCGCTTGAATTGTTATATTTTTGGCAATGATCTTTCAAGGTGCAACACACTTAACCTCAAATTATTGTATGTACCTTACACGATTTCATTGGTGCTATTAATGGCACACATATCAGTGCAATTATCCCTAGATTTGAGCAAACACGATATCGAAATCGAAATACTTTGATCACACAGAATGTTATGTGTGTAAGTTCATTCAATATGCATTTTACGTTTGTATATTCAGGTTGGAAGGCAGTGCACATGATGCTAACGTATTTGAAGAAGCATGAACAAATGATACATTTGGTTTCTTCATCCTCCACTAGGTATAATTATTTGAACAATTATTTTGAGATTTTTCTTCAAATTGTTAAATTTGAAATATAGTTAATTATATACGTATTTCCATAATACATCAAGGCAAGTATTATGCTATTGACTCAGGTTACGTAAATCAACTTGGGTATTTAACATCATTCCGAGGAAAAAAGTATCACTTACCTTATTTTAGAGGGAACATATCTTGACCTAGAATAACGAAGGAGTTGTTCAACCACAGACACTCATCTCTACGGAATGTGATTGAAAGAACATTTGGTGTCTTAAAAAATAGACACCAAATTTTAAAGAATATGAAGGCCTACCATATCGAAGACCAAGCAAGAATCGTCGTGGCTTATTGTGGGGTCCATAATTACATCAAAGAATAGTCAATCAAAGATAATTTATTCGATGAGTTCGGATATAAACAATTTGTAAATGACCTTATAAATCTCGATACTCAGGTGTTTCATGCTTCTACTTCTACTACGTGCCAGAAGCTATCAGCTAGACAGATGTCTTTAATACACTTAAATATAGAAAACCGAATGGCTATATCTTAAAGAATGGCTCTGATTCCATTAGGTGCACTATAATATGTTTAAGGATGTTGATGAATTTTTTGTGTTAGTCTCTATGTACTGAGTAATTATGTTGTATTTTAGAGATACTTACCTTTTCATGTAGATGATATCTTAGTATGTCTCTTTTTTAAATTATAATGTTGTGGATGCTTTTTTTTTTTTTTTTAATACTTTAAATATGGCATGCATTATTGGTGTTTGCAGATGTCTTTCAGTGACACCATAATGGCTAGATGCAAAATTGCCAATGGATTGTGCAATAAGTTCATAACAAAACAAGGTCCTCATATTGGTAGAACATAGGGGTGTCAATTTCAGCCCGCACTGGTAGGCCTGACCGAGCCCGACACATTTATGGCCTGACCTTGACCAGCTCGTTTATAAATAGGTAGTACACGATGCAAGGGGTAAGCCCAATGGGCCTCCCGATCAACCTGGCCCGTTTACAAGCTCGACTCGGACCGACACATTTAGCCTAACCGTTTCAATAGGTATTTTGAGTTTTCTGGGATAGAATAGGGTGTATATTGATATTCTTATCAATTATTGATTGTAATTAAGTTTAGTATCTTTTCAAAATTGTTGACGATTTAATAAAAAAATATTTTTCATAAATCTAAGAAAATTAAAAATCGTTTAAGGCCCGTTCACTGCTTTATTGGTATATTACCCCATTTAAGGCCGATTATAGCCCGATTACGACAAACCCGATTAAAGCTCGGAACCCGACCGAGACTGACTCATTCTTTAAATAGGTAGGTCAATTCTGAGAACATAGGCCTGGCTAGGCCCGACCCAACTAATTGACACCCCTAGCTAGTAGAGCATACTTCAAATGTCCAAAACATAATGCTTTTTTCATGTGGATAGATGAATTTAGAATATGTGAATGTGGAGGAGGACAATGTAAGGTACGCATCGCGAAGACCAAAGCAAACTATAGCCGTAGAATCTTGTGTTGCCTAAAATCAATTGAGGTATAACTTTATACAGAAACTGATATACAGTTGCATAATTATGGAAAATATTGTCCTAATACAATTTAAAATAACCTTTTTTTTGGCCTCCAGGTCTAAGCGATTGTAAATTTTTCAGATGGATTTGTGCTTATAGCAGTTCCTCTAATACTCCTCAAAGTTCACATTCGTCCGAGTGTGCGGGAACCTCGAATATTGAAACTCAATCATCTTTATCATCTCCCTCGTCTTATTTTGTCAAGGAATACTTACAAAGAGTAAAACAAGGCGAAGAGGAGAAGAAAAGAATTCTAAAAAGCGAGATTGAAGTCTTTGAGGAAAAAACAAGGATATTTATAGATATCTTTGACGCAGTTAACAAGTTGGACCTAAACAAAAGTGGCAAATAGTACATTAAAAAATACCCATTTTTTTAACTTATATCAATATAGAGATTTGACAGATTGGGACTATTATAACTATATAATATTCTAGATAAATTTATAGTACTTAAAAATGTTGATGTCAGGTAAAATATGCAAAAATGTTCAATTTGGGAAAATGGTGTTGGACCACTAGGCTATGACTTCCTTTTAAATTAAATAAGAGGATGTAATTAATGTTTTAAGCAATTTTTTCGGAAGAAATATTTCCAGAAGCGACTATTATCAAACAGTAATGTGTGCAAAAATGATCCAAGAAACAAGTTTATCAAACACCAAAAATCCATCCATTTATGTTCCCAGAAACGTGAAAATCATTTCTGTTGTTTCTAGACACAGAAATAGCAAAAACGTTATCAAATGGTGCCAACAATTTTACCCGATTTATGCTTCAACGCACTCTCCCATCACAGGGCCATGCTACCTTCTAGCATCCCTCAATATTTTTTTGGGAAAATTGCATCCCCTCCCCTATAGTTTTCTGAAATTACATGTGGGTCCAAGGGTTTGAGTAAATTACGCCCCTCCCCTGAAGCATGAAAGTTTCTTACATTTGAGTCCAATCCGTTAGTGGCCGTGAGTTTGAATATGTTATGTGGTGATGTCACATTTTTTATATCTAAAATACCCCCAGAACGAAGTGAAGAGACCGAAATATCCTTCACTTAAAATTAGATTAAAAGAGGGAAATCCTCTTTCAATCTCATCGTCTTCATCATCTAAGCCCTAACTGTAACTCTTTCAATCTCTCATCTTCATCACCCAAGCCCTAACTACAACTCTTTCAATCTCATCATCTTTATCATCCAAACCATAACTACAACTCTTTCGCTCTCATTGTCTTCATCCAAGCTATAGGGGATCTTTCATTCTCATTGTCTTCATCGGAACACCTCTACAAATCGCGCTCTCGATCATCCTTTGTGAGAAGATGACGGCATCTTCGAGAAGACGATGGCACCTCTGGATGACAACGACATCTTTGTGGACCTCATGAAAGGTTCAATCGACTGGGTTCTTGCTGCGATTTCGCTCTGAATTGTTAAGAGGACCCTATGAATCTTCAAATTTATAAATAGAAAAGGAAAATATATGCATATCTTCAATATACCCCGCTTCCGATTCAAGTGTACATATTATTGAGTTTTAGCCTGTAATGAATCTATTGATATCCTGCTTTCGGCCATATATCCCTCACTATATTGTAGGCCTATGGTTTTGATTTTGGGTGAGGTTCTGACTTGTTGCTTCCTTGATTTTACTTATTGAAAGATGTTTTTTGAATGTTAGTTATGATACTAGATGTAGTTCAGATAGATTTGATTGTGAACAAGAATCTATAAGAATGGTTCAGCAAGGTAATCATTTTCAATTAGAAGTGTTACTATATCTGGTTTCATGGTTCTATAAGAAGTGAACAAGCTCTGCTTGATTCTAATTTCAATAAGATTATGCAACTCCAGAATATTGTAGCTCTGAAAAAAATCATTAAGAAAGAATCTGGGAGAGAGACATTTGGAATTTTATTACTTCTCTGTAGAAAATATTTGCTCTCTTTCGAAGCTCAGTAAACCTCTTAAGACTGTTGAACAGACACATACTAACTGCTTTAGTTTCTCTCTCAGTTTTTTTTATTTTTTTTTTATTCAAGTTGCAGGTCCTTCCTGCATCAAGGTTAGATCTACACAAAATAGGAAAGGTAAGGTCAAAATTACATAAAGATAGAATTTTGAATTTGTGAGAATAGATTAGGACATGATATGACATGATATTTTTATTTGGATAAAATTTCCTTTCAATTTGTTTGCTACCTGAAAGCAATTTAATTGGTTGTTTAATATGGGCATGCTATATGACATGATATTTTTATTTCTTTGTTATATAGTGATGGAATTGCGGTGTAGAGCTCAGTTTAATTGGCAGGAGAGATATGTGGAGAAGATTATAGACCCAGAAAGATATAATTATATAGAGTTGCTATGTGATGTCTATAGCATTGTGGTAGACCATATCCCTGTTGGTCATGATGTGACATTCAAAATGAAGTCTAGACTGCCAAACAATGAAGAAGTGATATTGGAAGATGACAAATCTATGCTATAACTGTTCTCTTCAAATACACATCAAGATGTTATAAAAGTGACTGTGTTTGATCTTACATGGAGTGATGTGGAGAAAGATCATTGTACCATCAACTCACATTCCAACAATGTTATCACAAGGGACAGTACTTTATATGGACATTGTTATAGAATGGATGGTGAAGGTGATGATTATAGATACCAGAACATGGGAAGAAATAGGGCAAAGCAAGTTGTTGTCAGGAGGGGGTTCCAATGCAATGGCCAATAGCATGCACGCAGGAAGTTCAAGTGTAAGTGGAGGTGCAAACCCTAAACACAATGCTAGTGCTAGGAGCACATATTATGGAATGGCTACTAAAACGACTTTTGATATGTTAGATATGACAAAATATAATTTAACGGGGAGTTCTAGTGGTAATTCTGAGTATAGTTCACATGTTGCAAAGGTTACTACCTTGTCTCAATCAAATGCTAATGCAAGTGATAACTCTCAAGGTTTTTCACCCATTAGAAAGAGGACTGAGCATTCTAAGCATAAAGGAAGTAAGGAAATTAAAGAGCTTGTAGATCCTGAGCCTCTTAGGCAACATTCAAATGAGGGACCTAATTATGGGAGCAAAAGTAAGGGAGCTTATGTGCCTGACATCATATCTTTAGATGATTCAGATAATAGTGATGCAGATTTTGTTTATGATTTAGCAGATCATGGTGAATTGAGTAACAATGAAAGTGAGCTTGAAGATTCTGATAAAGACAATAAAGTAGTGTGAGATTGAGAAGGATGTAGGTAGCCATAATGAGCTAGATGATTATGATCCGGATGCATATGATCCAGATGATTTTGAGCTAGTAATTTGCTATGATGAGAGTGATGATAGTAACTTTAATGTTGGAGCAATTTATCTTGATGTAAATGAGTTCAGAGTTAAGCTTAAAGAGCTTACTATCCATCACAGTTTTGGGCATATATTTGAAAGAAATGAGAAGGCAAGGGCCACAGCGAGGTGCACAATCGAGGGTTGTACATGGAGAGGTCATCCCTCACCAACTGATCATGGGGCTGCATTCTTATTGAAGACCCTGAACCCAAACCACACTTGTACATGGCAGCCTGGTCATAAGCTTATTACCTCATATTGGATAGCTGAGAAACTTGAATCTGAGCTACGGGCTGACCCTGAGAGGGATCATGATGCTATGGCTTCTACACTATGCAAGAACTATGGGGTTAATTGTGATGTCCCATATATGAATTTTATAGAGCCCAACAAATTACATTAAAAAAAAAATAAAGGTAATCATTCAAAGTCATACTCTTTTTTACCTGCATATGGTAGGCTAATACTGCATAAGAACCCAGGAAGTATTTTTAAACTCAAGTATGAGCACAAAAATGGCATGTGTGCGTCACCAATATTCCAAAGGTTGTTTGTTTGCTTTCATGCATGTAAGGAAAATTTTGTGAATGGTTGTAGACCATTCTTAGGAATTGATAGTTGCCACTTGAAGGGAAAATATGGTGGTGTTTTATTATCAGCGGTAGTTGTTGATGGGAACAATGAGGTATTACCAATTGCCTATGGAGTGGTGGAAATTGAAAATAAAGCAAGTTGAAGATTTTTCCTTGAATGTTTATATGAAGCACTGGGAACTATTGGTGATAACACTTCTTTGACTTTTATGTTAGACGGCCAAAAGGTATACCATTCCATTCCTTCAAGATAGTATTAGGATTTTTTTTTTGTGTGAATGGTCATTATTTAATTGCTTGAATTATGTGTTTCATAGGGACTGACAGATGTCATCTATGATATCTTTCCCAATGCTCACATTTGAAATTGTAGTAGACACATCTACATGAATTTCAAGGGGAAACACAATAGTCTCTTGTTGAAGAAGTATTTCTGGGAAGCTTCCACATCACCTACTGTGCATCTATTTTAGAGTGCAATGAATTCCATCAAAGAGATTAACATCAAGGTATACGAGTAGTTAAAGAAGAAGCCTCCAGCATTATGGTCTCAACATACTTTCCATATTAGTTGTAAGAATGATAAAATCACAAATAATATGACAAAAAGTTTTAACAACTGGGTTGGACCACTCAGCAGTAAACCCATATTGTCTTTTATTGATAGTATTAAGATTAAAGTAATGGAGAAATTGAACAAGAGATACTATCAAAGTCATCCATTGGATGGGCCTGTCACTTCTTTTGTGAAGAAGAAGATTGCTGAAGTATATGAACTCTCGAGGAAATGCAAGGTGTATCTTAGTAATACAGATGAATTTGAGGTGACAGATTCTTTCTAGAGAAGACATGTGGTCAATCTGATGTTGCGAACCTGTGGATGCAAAGATTGGGAATTATCAAGTATATCTTGCAAGCATGCAATGGCTGCTATTGCCCATAAGAGAGAAAAAATTGAAGACTACTGTGCAACTTACTTCACAAAGGATAACTACATGAAGATATATCAACATATGATATGTCCCATCCCAGATGTATCTGAGCTAAACATTGGATCAGATCTAGGGGTTGTCTAACCACCACTTTTGAAGAGAGGAGTAGGCAAACCCAATAGGGGTGAAAGGAAAAGGGAACCTGAGGAGGCACCTCTTGCTGACTTTAGAAAGAAGACAAGATCTCTTAGATGTGAGATTTGAAAGATACCAGGCCATAATAAGAGAACTTGTGGAAGAGGCTCTCCTGAGGGAAAGAAGAAGGGTTCTTCAAGCCATAGATCTACTGGGAAGGTATATCATATTATCATTTTCTTGCTTTTCTTTTTTATACCTATAATATGCACTAATGCTGATGTTGCATTTTTTATTTTTAAAGGAAAGAAGAAGGGATAATGATGACCAAGAAGATGCAAGCTTGTCCCAAATGGTTACTAGGTCACAGGTTTCTACAACAACTGATGTTGGTGATTCAACACAAGCAAGACTTAAAAGGAAGATGATAGAAAAGTGGGAGAAGAGGAAAGCAAGGAAGAAGTAGGAGATGGTGATAGAGGAAGGTGGAGAATTAGAGATTCACTTTTTTTTTTTTGGAATCATTATGTAATTTGATCAATGGATGTACTGAGTCATGGTGATGTTTGAAACTTGGATCATGTGATGGGAAAAACTTTTGATATATAAGTGATGGAGTCATGGGGACCATTGGAACTTGAATCATGTAATGTAGGAAACTTTTGATATGTGATGGAGTTGTGATGTTGGATTTCATGATTTTGAATCTATAAGATTGTATATGATGGATTTCTAAATCAGGTATTTTCAGATGTTAGTATTATAGGGGAAATGCTGTCTAATTTTGAAATTTTTTTTCCAATTTTCTAAATCAGATGTTTGCAACTTACTTCACATATATGCATGAAAACAGCAATGTTAGAAATAAAATAACATTCTAATTACCATAGTGGTTTCAATTACACATTCCTTCAACCATCCCAACCATGCTAAACATAAAAAAGTTCTGGACTAGGTACATTGATATCAAAATCCTAAAGAAACATCTTAACAAAGATTTCTAAACTTTTACAACCATTACAACCAATAGAACAACAACAAAACATAAAACAAATTGTCCAAGCAGCTTCAAATTTTCATTGAATCTCTCCACCCACTTCAATCTGATCTTTATACTACGCATCTGATCCTTCAACTATTGAAACTCATGAGGGCTTGGGTTGTTTGATGGATCATGAGGGCTTGGGTTGTTTGAAGGTGCAATCCTGACTGTTGTCACATTCACTGGCTCACACCAAGCAAAAAAACCACATTTCTTCTCCTGTACAATCTCTGGACTTGTGTAGTAGAGTCTGTTGGGGTTTTCTCTGAACTCTGATACCTTGACTGCAGCTATTCTGTGACATTTACGTGTAACGTAATCATACCTCAGACCATCGGCTTCCTTTATGAAAGTTACACTGTAAGTAGACATTGTATCTGCAATACCCAAAAGTTTAAACTCAATTAGATATACCAAAAATAATCCCAACCATTGCATCTCAGAAATAACCCCAAAATTTTACACAATATATATCAAAATCCTAAACTTCAAAGTGTGTATATGTTGCCAATGAAAAAACTGTGCTTAGTTTGAATAAAGCAAACAAATGTCCATAACTATTTGTTTATACAACTACATGTTACAGATGTTAAAGAGAAGCCTATCATCAAGCTCTCCAATGCATTTTTCAAGGCAATTCCTCTTTATATAGGAATCCATCCAGTCTGACTCATCATAAGCTTAATGCTCTATTCATAAGCTTAAAAGAAGCAAGCAAGCATAAATCACATATTATCAAATGCCCAAACCCTAGGTTCATCCCCAACACATAAGATTTCAAAACAAAGAAAGGGCATACACACATAGAGAAAGGGCATACTCATGCTCAGATTCAGTTTAATGTTCGTTTACCTGGGTTTTATACCTTCATCATCATAAGCTTAGTGCTCTATTCATAAGCTTAAAAGAAGCAAGCAACCAGAAATCACATATTATCAAATGCCCAAACCCTAGGTTCATCTCCAACACACAATATTTCAGAACACGGAAAGAGCATACACACACAAAGAAAGGGCATACATGAGCAATTTCGGTTTAATGTTCGCTTACTTGGGTTTGCCGATGTGAATCAATCGGAGACAAAGCTTCTTCACCTGGAATGGTTGTTGAGGCCGATTTGCAGAGGTTCTCGGTGTTCACCTTCTCCAATTTCAGTTTAATGTTCGCTTACCTAGTTTCACCGATGTGAATCGATCGGAGATGGAGAATGTCACACCCCGTTCACATAGAACCAGACCGATGACCGGGTTCCCTCCGGGTAACCCAAACCATCAGGATCATCTGATACAGTAACCATAGCATAGCAACCCACAAGTGATCAATGGAATATAATAATATGATACAGCGAAAGTCTTGTCATAAATGATAAACTGTAATTCCCCATATACACTTGATACCTAAATTGTTGTACATAGTAAAATTACATATGGGCCCGTAGGAATAATATTTACACAAGAAATAGCAATTTAAATATCGCGAGCACAAAAAAGAAATATACCAAAAGAATAAAAAAGGAGTACAGTCAATAGAGTCCGTCACTGTTGCCCTGTAACACAACCCTCACACAGGCAACCTTCACCGTGTTTAAGTTCTTCAAGGACCCACCAATCCCGCGCTGGGATTTCATCAGTGCGACTCGACATGGGCTCCCCTACGGAGTATCCTGCAAAATCATCTAAAAATATGTGTACAAGAGGGGTGAGCTCACTAGCTCAGTAAATGGAAAGAAAGATGCACACAAGCAATGACAAGCAAATGATCCTATATGCATGAGATTCATTTTAGTCATATTCTACGTAAAAAAATCATTCTAGGTCATAGGTAATGTGCTACTCACAACCAAAATGCATGTATGCTCTGGGTACGAGATGCATTCTCCATCCCATAATACGCCCATAGGATTGTCGGAGAAGGCCCACCGTGAGCACTCAGAAAAGTATATTGTGGTCGAACCACAACAGAAATATAAATCGTGGCCAAACCACAATATAAAAGTAAATCATGGCGGAACAACAATAGAAATTAAAAGCAGTACGATTGGCCGTCTGAATATGTAACCAAGGTTTCCAACTGTCCTAATGATCAGCCAGGCGTACTTCTTCTAACCACAACTTTAGTCCGTGATCGACGCTTCTCCCCAGTGATAACCCAACACGTAAACCCCTATTGGGAAGGGTCATAGCACGAGGGAATATGAAATCCTAACCACATGCTCCTACATAAGATAGTACAATTACATACTTCTTCCGTGTCCCATTCCACGGTGAACCAATGCATTTGTTTTCAAGCCGACTACGGCATCTAATCTAGAAATCCCACACATGTTTGGCAAGCCAGCATTATAAACATCACATGATAAATCCATTGCCAAGATTTCTATAGAATTTAAGATACACTTGTTCAGTTCTAATGCTTCACTCATTCATTAATCATATGCATGAGCATGGCAATCGGTATGTCAATATAGTCCATGAATACAAAGGATTCTAAGAACATTCCAAAAATTAAGATCAAAGTCCTCTCCCCACTTACCTATTCTAGTGGAAAAATCAGCACTCACGATACATGTAAGATCTAGAGTAAGAAGATGAGTTTCTCAAAACCTAGCATAGATAAAGGGTTTAGAAATGCGTCCAAATCGGGATTATAATCGACCTAGGATATAGACATGACATTATAATAGTGTGAAGAAGGTTGTCAATGAGTTTGAGTTCAACCGAAGCTCATTTGGGCTACAGGTGGGTCATACAGGTGGGTAGGAGAACCCACCTGTGCAATCTACCTAGACCGATGGGTCATACAGGTGGGTCAAGAACCAATCGATCTTACTCGTTGGTAGAACCAGAGGTACAGGAATGACTGGTAGGTCATACTGGTGGGTCAAGCACCTGTCGGTAGAACCCGAGAGGGTAGGTGAAAATGGTGGGTCACACTGGTGGGTCAGGCACCCGCCAGTTCTCTCAAATTTTGTTGTTTTCCTTCTTTCTTCCATTCCAACTCTTGGAACCCCAATAGGATGATTCCCACATCATTTCCCACATATTCTACGTTTCATCTACTTGATTGTACTATGGATGTAAGACAACAACAAGATTTGGGGGAAGAAATCATACCTTTACTTGGAAAAAACCCAAATCTTGGAATCATCTTCTCAAACTCAAATGCCACTTGAATAATCACCAAATCTTTGTTTCCTTCCTCAAATACTTCAAGGAAATCATACAATGGCTTCATTATCCTCTAGATTCAAACATATACAAAGAGGGTTTCATCAAATCTCAAGGTTCATGGTGTTACTTACCTTAAAATGGAGATCTCAAGTCACTGGATACTATTCCCACGACGGAAAGGCAAAGTGCAGCTCCAGAATCCAAGGGGTGAGCCTCTTTCCCCTTCCTTCTCTCCTTCATCCTCTTTTCTCCCTCTTCTTTACTCCTCTCACCCACTTTGTTAAAAACCATAAATGAGGGAGAGAGAGTATAAAGGCTATTTATACCCTAATGTTATAAATATCTTCTAAGGTGCCTTGTGATATATGCAAGGGCACAGCTTAGGCGTGCAGATCATCTTAGGTACCGGCTCAATCTCATCCGGCCACCTTGCATTTGACGTCACCCTTGCCATCATATACCACAATACACCTGCATCAACCCATTCTGGTTCAGACCCTGCAAGACCAAATCAAACCAACCGATCAATAAACTGGGTTTAAAGAGCGGGGCTCTACATCTACCTCCCTTTAAAAATTTCGTCCTTGAAATTGAAGTTACTTGGTAGTCTGAAAAGATGAGGATATTTAGCCTTGATATTAGCTTCTTTCTCCCAGGATGCTTCCTTAAGTGAACGATTGACCCATCGCACCTTTACAAAAGCAATGGATCGGTTGTGAAGAGTCTTTATCTTTCGGTCCAAGATTTTAGTAGGCTACTCCTCATAAGTCATATCAACCAGCCTCTAAGTACTCTGGTTCCACAGTTAGTATGTGTGATGGATCATGTACATACAATTTCAGCATTGAAACAAGGAATACAATGTGCACGTTGATGAAAGATGGCGGAAGGGCCAATATATATACCACTGAGCCAACCTGTTTCAAGATCTCAAATGGGCCAACATATCTCATACTCAACTTGCCCTTCCTGTGGAACTTGTGTAAGCCCTTGGTAGGAGAGATTTTCAAAAACACTTTCTCTCCTTCTTGGAATTCAATATCTTTTTTGCGGTTGTCTGCATAGCTCTTTTGATAGGATTGGGCCGCCTTGATTTTCTCGCGAATAACATCAACTTTATCACAAGTCATCTGTATCATCTATGGCCCAAGCATTCATTGTTCTCCTAGATCATCCTAATATAAGGGAGTTTTGCACCTTCTACCATACAATGCCTCATATGGAGTCATTCCGATTGTAGCTTGATAACTATTATTATACACAAACTCCATAAGAGGTATGTTTTCTTTCCAACTGTCACTCATTTCCATTGCACATGCTCTGAGCATATCTTCTAATATTTGTATGGTCCGTTCAGATTGTCCATTAGTCTGTGGATGAAAGGCAGTGCTTAGGTTCACCTGTGTTCCCATAGTATATTAGAGGCTCTTCCAGAATTTAGATGTGAACCTTGAATCTCTGTTTGACACAATACTCACCGATACTCTATATAAGCGAACAATATTCTCCATGTAAAGTTGTGCTAGCTTATCCATGAAGTAGGTAGTCTTGATTGGAATGAAATGGGAAGTTTTAGTAAGCCTGTCAATTGTCACCTAAATTGCATCTATTCCCTTGGATGAATGGGGTAGCCCAATGACAAAATCCATGGTAATCATGTCCCATTTTCACTCCGATACTGGGAGTGGCTGAAGAGTGCCATATGGTTAGTGTCATTTTACCTTGACCTTTTGACACGTAAGGCACTGTGTAACATACAGGGCTACTATAATCTTCATCTCTGGCCACCAATAACTTTGCTTAAGGTCTTTGTACATCTTGGTGCTTCTGGGGTGAAGTGTGTACTCAGAACTATGTGCTTCCTTAATTATCTTGTCTTGAATCCCCATGTCATTAGGTACACACAATCTACCTTGAAACAATAGTGCTCCGTCATCGACTATTATGAAGTCAGGATCAACCATCCTTTGCTCTTAGATTTTAACTCTAATTTTTTGTAAGTCAGGATCCATGGGTTGTTTCATGATTATTTCATACCTGATAAATGGTTGCACCTGTAGGGCTGCCAGGGATAAGGTTAACTGCTTAATATCCTCAGGCTGCTGATCAAGCTCTAAGGTAGACCCTTCATTCAAAATGATTCCATTCATTAACATGGCTTCTTGCTTAAGCCGTGGGCTGGTGGCCAAATAAGCAAGTGATACAGTTTGGGCTTTTTCGCTTAGTGCATCAGCCACTACATTAGCCTTACCTGGATGGTATTGTATATCATAGTCATAATCTTTCATGAGTTCTAACCATTTTCTCTTTCTCATGTTCAGATCCCTCTGGGTAAAGAAGTACTTGAGACTTTTATAATCACTGAATATCTCGCACTTTTCTCCATACAAGTAATGGTGCCAAATCTTCAGGGAAAAGATGACTACCGCCAATTCTAGATCATGAGTGGAATAATTCTTCTCATATTCCTTCAACTATCTAGATGCATAGGCCACTACCTTGCCATGTTGCATAGAACACAACCTAACCCAATTCTAGAGGCATCAGTGTAGACTGTCATCCCACCAGTAACTTCTGGTATCATCAGTATTGGGGCTGACACCAATCGTTTATTTAGTTCTTGAAAACTGTCCTCACATCCTTTGACCATTCAAAATTTTCCCCTTTTCTAGTCAACTTGGTCATTGGAGCGGCGATTCGAGAAAAATTCTCAATGAATCGCCGATAGTAGCCTGCTAATCCCAAGAAACTTCTGATTTCGGTGACATTCTTGGGAGCTTCCCATTCTATAACTACTTTTACATTCCCTGGATCAACTTTGATCCCATTCTCAAACACTATGTGCCCTAGGAATCCAACTTGTTTCAACCAAAATTCACACTTGCTGAATTTTGCATATAACTGTTGTTCTCTCAATCTTTAAAGTACCATTCGCAAGTCTTATGCATTCTCTTCTTCTGTTTTCGAGTATATTAAGATGTCACTGATGAAAACGATGACCCATTTATCAAGAATATCATAAAATACTTGATTCATCAGATCCATAAAGGTTGTTGGTGCATTGGTTAGCCCAAAGGATAGCACTAGGAATTCATAATGCCCATATCGGGTCCTAAAAGCCGTCTTGGGTATATCATTGCTCATTATCTTGAGCTACTAATAACCAGACCTAAGATCAACCTTGGAAAACACTTTAGCACCTTGCAATTAATCGAAAAGATCATCGATGCGTGGCAACGGATATCGGTTCTAGATGGTCAACTTGTTCAATTCCCGGTAATTGATGCACATACGCAAACTCCCATCCTTCTTCTTGACAAATAGAACTGGGGCACCCCAAGGAGAAACACTTGGGCATATGAACCCTTTTTCTAATAGATGTTGCAACTGAGTCTGTAACTCCTTTAATTCGGGCGATGCCATTCTGTATGGAGCCTTAGACACTAGTACTGCTCTGGGAACCAAATCAATAGCAAACTCTAACTCCCTGTTAGGCGGAAGCTGAGTTAGATCATCTGGAAAAACATTGGGGAACACCCTAACTACATTTAATTCTTCTAATGGTGTGACTTTTGTTTCTACATCTTGTACTGAAGCTAGGTAGCCCAGACATCCATCTTCCAATAACTTTACCACCTGTAATACAGAGATAAGAATCTTTTTAGGTCGTTTTATCTTATCTGCTTGATACACAAGCTCTTCGCTATCATCAATCACCACTTTAAATGGCTTCTCGGCACACATGACATTTTCCTGGTGAGTAGATAACCAATCCATGCCTAATATAACATCAAAATTCTGTATATTAAATTTGATAAGTTGGGCATCCAGCTTTTTCTCACCTATTTCAATGGAACATGGCCCGTACACTTCATTTAACTATGCTATCTTACCCGTAGGTGTGCTAATAATCAATTTACTTTCTAAGGCCCTGGGTGTCACATCAATCTTACGAGAAAATCTTTTAGATATAAAAGAATGTGATGCACCAGAATTAAATAATACATAAGCTGGTATTCTCGAGATAGATAGGGTACCTGCTATGACATCGGGACTTGCCACAACCTCTTTAGCTGACAATGCATACATTCTTCCTTAAGGTGGACTACCTTAAGTCAAGGCAGGTCTATGAACAGGGGGCTGACTCTGCACCATAGCCAGGTTGTATGGGCAATCCTTTGCAAAATGTCCAAGTGAATGGCAAACATAGCACCTGTTCTGAGAGGCTAGCACTGATACTGGTGCCCTCTGTATATGCCTGAGTAGGCACCGTGTAATACCCTACTTCTTAAACCCGGTCTGATTACACGGTTGACCCGGTTAAACCATGTAGGACTCGAACCGGAGAGGGTTAAGGCGGGTTCCTTATGGACCATGATGGCAAGGGTGACTTTGAACACCGGCTGCCAGACAAGTCCGAGTCAGTGCCAGAGGAGACGGGTGTACCCAAGCCGTGTACATGCACGTATCATAAGGCCATGTACGGATAAAGCATGTATGTAGCCGTATCTTAAAGCGCATACGTATAACATACCTTATGCCGAGAGTGAGATTCGTGCCGAGAGCCTAATTCCATCAAAATCCCACTTGTTGGCCAATTTTTGGCCCTCAGGTGGGCAGCCACAGGTGGGCGCATCTGCCCACCTGAGTGACCCACCCATGTGGTTACTTAGTTATTTTAGAAAGTATAAATAGCATTTATGAGTTTTTCATTTTCTCATTTATGACACTCGGGCGTTTGGTGAGAAGAGTAAAGAGGAGAGTGAAAAGAAGGGAAAGAAGAGGAAAAAGAGAAGAAAGAGGAAGAAGAGATGGATTTCAGCGGCGCTAAGGTTTGATCTTCCCATTCCGACGCCGGAAGAGTGATCTCCAACAGAAGCAGTTGCAAGAATTATTGGAGAAGGGGTTTATTCGCCCAAGTGTTTCACCGTGGGGCGCCCCAGTATTGTTTGTCAAGAAGAAGGATGGCAGCTTGCATATGTGCATTGATTACTGGGAATTGAATAAGCTAACCATTAAGAACCGGTATCCATTGCCACACATTGATGATTTATTTGACCAACTGCAGGGTGCCAAGGTATTTTCAAAGATAGACCTTCGATCAGGCTATTATCAGCTCAAGATAAAGAGCGGCGACATACCCAAGACAGCATTCAGGACTCGGTATGGTCACTATAAGTTCCTAGTGTTACCTTTTGGGTTAACCAATGCACCGGTAGCATTCATAGATTTAATGAATCGAGTATTTCACGATGTCCTCGATAAATGGGTAATTATTTTTATTGATGACATCTTGATCTACTCCAAGACAGAAGAGGAGCACACTCAACATTTGAGAATGGTGTTACAGAGGTTGAGAGAACAACAATTGTTTGCCAAATACAGCAAATGTGAATTCTGGCTTGAGCAAGTTGGATTCCTGGGGCACGTAGTGTCTAAGGTCGAATCGAGGTGGATCCTGATAAGGTGAAAGCAGTAGTAGAGAGGAAAAGTGTAATACCCTACTTCTTAAATCCGGTCTGATTACACGGTTGACCCGGTTTAACTATGCAGGACCTGAACTGGAGAGAGTTAGAGCGGGCTCCTTATGGACTATGATAGCAAGGGTGACCTTAAACACTGGCTGGCCCGACAAGTCCGAGCCAGTGCCAGAAGAGACGGGAGTGCCCAAGCCGTGTACATGCACCCACCATAAGGCCATGTACGGATAAAGCAAGTATTGTAGCCGTATATTAAGGTATATATGCATACTACATCGTATACCAGGGGTGGGGTTCCCGCTGAGGCTCAAACTCTGTCAAAATCCCAAGTTTTGGCCCTCAGGTGGGCGGACAGGTGGCGCACCCACCCACCTGAGTGACCCATCCATGTGAACTATTTAGTTATTTAAGAAGTATATATATAGCATTTATGATTTTCTTTTATTTTCATTTATGACACTCGTACGTTGGTGAGGATAGTAAAGAGGAGAGAGAAAAGAAAGGGGAGAAGAAGGGAAGAGAAGGTAGAGGAAGAGGAGAAGGATTTCAGCGGCGCCGAAGCTTGGTCTTCCCATTCCGACGCCGGAAGAGTGATCTTCAACTCTAGATCTACATTTAGAGGTAAGCAAAGTTGGGTTCCTTGAACATTCACCATACCCAAGCATAAACCCTTGATTCGAGTTGGGTTTCTTGAGATCTTGTAAACCCCCTTCGAAATGATGAATCTAAGGTTTAATAGATGATTTATGTGTTGATCTTGAAGGATTTGAAGAGGTATTGACAAGGTTGGAGAAGCATTGTGGGTTTGAATTGATTTTGAGGGTTTGAAGGTGTTCTTGAGCAAAGAAGGTAAGATGGTTTCCCATCACTTGAATCTAACCTAGATCTAGGTTAGAACCATCCTATAAGACATTGAAAGTGTGAAGAATGAGTTGGGAAGCCCCATTTGAATCTCCAAAGAATAGAGAAAGTTGGAAAGAAACAACAGTTTTCCCGCCAAGACCAGCGGGCAAGACCGGTGGGCCATCTTATGAGCACCCGCCTGAGAGGGCAGGGCCTTCAGGCACAACCGGCGGGCCAGACCGGCGGGCTAACCGGCGGGCCACCCTGCCCGTCGGTCTTAGCAGGGGCCCCTGGCCCAACCGGCAGGCCAACCTGCCCGCCGGTCCAAACCGGTGGGCCAGACAGGTGGGCTGTCTGACCCACCTGAGAGGCCCCGAATGTGATTCTTACGTCCGATTGGACCCAAATCGGACGTGCGACCTTCTTTTAACATTCTAAACATGATTTTGTCATCGGATCTCGTTAATTTTGATTCCAAAATGGTGAAGTACTAACCCCGCTCAATCATGTTAGGTTCACCAAATCCTACGCTTCTCGCACCGGATCTCACCCATACCGAACAGAAATCCTTGTACACTACAGGTAAGTGGGGAGAGGACGTCTGGCCTTATTTCAAGGCATTGTTTGGCATTCATTTAAATGTATCCAGTCTAGTCATGCCATCATGAATATGCTATGTAGATTAGTCATCTTCACATTGTTATGCATGTGTGCTATGTTTACTTTCTAAATGCCAAGTGATGAGATGCTTATGTGATTGAATGTCGACATCATTGTGC
>NC_056562.1:21893782-21904140 GCF_013358625.1 Macadamia integrifolia
CACTTTTGAGGCCGAGCTGAGCTCTACCACGTGATGCCGAGCTGGGCTCAACCCTTGATGCCGAGCTGAGCTCTAGCCTTTGATGTCGAGCCGAGCTGTGTACTCTGATTATTTTGATGGTTTCTTTTATGTACTTGATATGAGAATTGTACTTTTATTGTGTAAATATTATGCCTTCGGGCCCACATGTATATAACTATTGTATCACAATTCGGGTATCAAGTATTATGGGAATATTCACAGGTAAAACTTAGTCTTCCGCTGGTCTAATAAGCTTATATTAGTTGTGTGTCAGATGATCCTGGTAGGTTTGGGTTAACCGGTGTTAACCCGGTCACTGGCCCAGTTCAGTGTGAATGGGGTGTGACAAATGGTGGTATCAGAGCGTGATGCTCTGCTCCACTCACAGCATACCATTAGAATCCCGTAGAATCTATAATAGGGAAATAGGGTTGGGTTAATGTAAAAGCTTTAAAGAATAAAAGCCAAAGAATGAAGTATTAAAAAGGGTTGCATTAGATGTTGCATTCATGGCATGCGTGAGAGTAGATAAAAGGTAAATAAGTTGATGTTATAACCTATCGAGTACTAGTTTAACGAAATTTCGACAGCATAACGGCGTAAAATGGGATTTCCAAAAAAAAATTCACACAAACACCTGATAAACAATATATTCATGTATGACAATGATCACAAGTAGCAAAATACACCACAACTAAACTACACAAGTATTCAACATATGAATTCACCACAAAAATCACTATCAAAATATATTATTCCACAAATGATTCCAGTTACAGTGCAAATACAAGGAATAAGGAGAAATGAAATATACAACAAGGTCCACAAAAAGGAAAATAGATAAAAGCTGGTGTGGGCGAGCTAAGCCCTCACTGATCATCGTCGTCGTCATCAATGATCACCACGTTCGCCGGAGGCCTAGAGTTGACGTCGAGGCAGTGGTCATAGTAGTCGAACCTCACGTTCACTATCCATACTGCCCTCCGTAGTCAGCCAAAATCTGCTGACATGGCGTTGGCTGTGGTGCTCAAGTCCTGGCCCAGTTGGAGAAAGGAGTTCTCCAAAGTAGCCTGCCTCTCCAGGATGCGTTCCTCCCTGGAGGCACTCTTGTCCAGCCTTCTCAGTAGCTGAACTTGGCCATCCTGCAAGGCCCGCATGGTGGACATCATACCCTCGAAGTCGTATGCACCACTCCCAGGTGGTGGGGCTCTATGCAGTGAGGCTGCAGCTCTGGAGGAACTAGGATCGGGGCCTCTCGACTCCTGAGGCACCTCCTTAGGGATGTCATCACCCACCAGATCATCCTCCTCGTCCTGAGGAACATAGTCCTCATCCTCCCCGCTGGACTCCTCCATGTGGACATCCTCCATAGGGGCAGCCCTCCTACCCCTACCTCTCTGAGCTCGTGCTCTCGGAGGTGTATCCATGAGGGTATGGAGACCCATCCTCAGGAGGTTACCACGGTCGAACCTATCCGTTGGAGTCTTCCCCTCCTCGCCGCTTAGGTCCACCCCGAAGAACTCGAAGATCCTAGTGAGGATCCTGCCATAGGGGAATCCTCCATCCTCAGGGTGGGAAGTGTGGTGCTCCATCGTCTTGAGAATGATGTACGACAGGCACAAGTGCTCGACACCTCCCTCTACGGCCGTGTATATCCAGAAAGCGATGAAGGCCGCCATGAAACCCACCTGGTTCCGATGACCTCCTCTGGGGAGCAGGTTGAATTGGACCACACGGGCAAATAAGTGAACCTCGGGGTAGAAGGATGTCTCGGACTCCGGACGGGTACTACTGCCGCAGATGGTCTCGTAGATGAAGTCTAGCATCTCCAAGCTCATGAATGGTCCCAGAGGCTTACTCCTGGGAGGACTGTAGTATCGGTGCCCAGCTGCCGATATGCCCAAGATGCTGGCCAAGGTATCCACCGCCAGCTGGATGTCTACCCCCTTCACCAAGCTGACTATAGTGTACTCCCCGTACGGATAAGACACCTCCAAGTTGTAGTAGAACCGGTGAACTAGCTGCTCGTAGCATGGACGGTCTACGTGGAGGATAGACTCCCAACCCAGTGCTGAGAACCTCTCCTGAAGCCGAGCCTTGTGGATGTCGTCGACTACCACGGTCTTCTCCATCATCACCGACCTCTTTAGGAAAATCGGCCAGTTGGCTGCTGCCTCTGCACTATGGAAGAGCTTCTCATCATAGTATGTAGGTTCAGACCGGGTTAATTAGACGATAGACCCAGTTAAACCATGCAGGACCCGAACCGGAGAGGGTTAAGGCGGATTCCTTATGGACTATGATGGCAAGGGTGACTTTGAACACCGGCTGGCCAGACAAGTTTGAGTCAGTGCCAGAGGAGACGGGTGTACCCAAGCCGTGTACATGCACGTATCATAAGCCCATGTATGGATAAAGCAGGTATGAAGCCGTATCTTAAAGCGCATACGTATAATATACTTTATGCCGGGAGTGAGATTCGTGCCGACAGTCGAATTCCATCAAAATCCCACTTGTTGGCAAATTTTTAGCCCTCAGGTGGGCGGTCATAGGTGGCCGCATTCGCTCACCTAAGTGACCCACCCATGTGGTTACTTAGTTATTTTAGAAAGTATAAATAGCATTTATGAGTTTTCCATTTTCTCATTTATGACACTCGGGCGTTTGGTGATAAGAGTAAAGAGGAGAGAGAAAAGAAGGGAAAGAAGAGGAAAAAGGGAAGAAAGAGGAAGAAGAGATGGATTTCAGTGGTGCCAAGGCTTAATCTTCCCATTCCGACGCCGGAAGAGTGATCTCCAACACAAGATCTACGTTTAGAGGTGAGCAAAGGCTAGGTTCCTTAAACTTTCACCATACCCAAATGAAACCCTTGATTTGAGTAGAGTTTCTTGAAGTCTCGTAAATCCCCCTTGAGATGATGAATCTAAGGTTTAATAGATGGTTTATGTGTTGATTTTGAAGGATTTGAAGGAGTGTTTCCACGGTTGGAGGAGCATTGGTGATTTGAAGTGATTTTGGGGTCTTTGAACGAGTTCTTGGGCAAAGAAGGTAAGATGGCTTCCATTCCTTAAATCTAACCTAAATCTAGGTTAGAACCATCTTGTGAGACCTTGAATGTGTGGAGAATGGGTTTGGAAAAGCCCCATTTGATTCCCCAAAGGTTGGGGAAAGTTTGGGGAAAAATGGCATTTTCCCGCTAAGACCGATGGGCCAAACCAGTGGGCCAAACGGCCCGCCTAAGGGCACCCGCCTAAGAGGGCAGACCCTTAGGGCCAATCGACGGGTCCAACCGGTGGGCTGACCAATGGGCCAACCTGCCCGCCAGTCAGGACCGGTGGATCTGACTGGTGGGTCATGATAGGTGGGCTGTCCGACCCACCCGAGAGGCTCCCAACGTGATTTTTACATCCGAATGGACCCAAAACGGACGTGCGACCTTCTTTTAGGATTTTAAACATGATTTTGTCATTGGATCATGTTAATTTTGATCCCAAAATGGTGAAATGCTAACCCTGCTCACTCATGATAGGTTCACCAAATCTTACGCTTCTTGCACCGGATCTCACCCGTACCAAACGTGAGTCTTTGTACACTACAGGTAAGTGGGGAGAGGACGTTTGGTCTTTTTTCAAGGCTTGTTTGGCATTCATCTAATTCTATCTAGACTAGCCATCTCATCATGCAAATGCTATGTAGCTTAGCCATCCTCATATTTTATGCCATGTGTGCTGTGTTTATTTCTTAATGTCAAATGATGATATGCTTATGTGATGAATGTTGACATCATTGTGCATGATGCATTAATAGACTAGATGCCATAGTCGGTTTGCAAACGAGTGCATTGGTGGCCCATGGAATGGGACGCGGTGGCACAATGCAATCGTACTATGTTATATAGGAGCATGCGGTTTAGGATTATCATCTTCCCGTGCTACGACCCTTCCCAACAGGGGTTGAGGTGTTGGGTTACCATTTGGGGGGAAACAGTGGTCATGATTGTCGGGTCACTATGACGGTTAGACATATGCCCGGCTGGTCATTAGGACAGTCGGTAACCCCGGTGGTATATTCAAGAGGGCCAATCATACTGCTTTTAAATTGCTGGAGTCAGCACCTTTAATTTCTGTCATTTACTTTATGTTGAGAGCCGGTGGTCGACATGTTTTATTTTTCTGAGTACTCACGGTGGGCCTTCTTCGATAGCCCTATGGGCATATCGTGGGATGGAGTTCGCGACTCGTACCTGGAGTATATGCGCACTGTGCTTGTAGTAGCACTAAACCAAAGACTTAGTAATGTTGTTTAGGTGGATGTGATTAAAAATGAATTGTATAACATATAGTGCATATGGTTGTGATTTGTTGTGTGGACTGCTGTGTGGTCCTTCTTTTCACTTACTGAGCTAGTGAGTTCATCCCACGTGTGCACCTCTTTTAGATGATTTTGCAGGTCATCAACCTGAAGAGCACGGGCCCCACAGTTGAATTCCCTGAAGAGAATTGGTGGGTCCCCGAGGAATTAGAGCATGACACGGATTGCTTGTGCGAGGGTTGTGCTGCAAGACCACAGTTTTGATACCGAGCTAAGCTTTACTGTTGATACCGAGCTGAGCTTTACTTTTGATACCGAGTTGAGCTTTACCTTTTGATACCGAGCTGAGCTTTACTTTTTGATACCGAGCTGAGCTCTACTTTTGATACCGAGCTGAGCTGTACCTTTTGTGTTTTTTATGATCCCTTTTATGTACTTGATATGTAAATTGTATTCGTTTGAGTAAATATCATGCCTGCGGGCCCACATGTACTTAACTATGTATTACAATTTGGGTATCAAGTATAATGGGAATATTTACAGGTAAATTAAGTCTTCCGCTGAACTGATGAGCACTTTCTTAGTTGTGTGTATGCTGTGGTTGGATACTGTATCAAATGATCCTGGCAGGTTTGGGTTAACCGGTGTTAACCCGGGCACTGGCCCGGTTCTGTGTGAACTGGGTGTGACACACCGTGCTAGTGTTTGGGAGAAAAGAGGTAGTACCCAGTCTACTGGCTGGTCTGGGCATGTAACCTGATGACCTATAGGGCTGCTGATATAATGGAAGATAATTATATAGCCCATGGAAACTCTTATTTGGGTTACTTGAATCTACATAGGGATTGGATCTCTTCCAAAGTCCAGGTGTAGTGGAAGACTCTCCCTTCTACTTGCCTGCTATAGTCTTATCTTTTTGGACAATCTGAGCAAAATCAGTTAAGTCCATAGCCCCCAAAATTGTGCCAATAGATACTTTTAGCCCTTTCAAAAATTTCTTTGCTTTTTCCTCTACTGTTTTCATGTGTGGAGGGACAAAGTAAAACAGTTCCTCAAACTGCTGTTGATACTCAAGGATAAACTTATTTCCCTGAGTCAAAGCTGAGAATTCAGTCTCCTTTTGATCTCTAAAGCTTGAGGGGTAATAATTTGATAGGAATAATTCCTTGAACAGTTCTCATGTTGGTTCCGGATGTGTTGCCAACAAGATAGGCTTAGAAGCCTTCCACCATGAATCAGCTTAATTTCTTAACTATAACCTAGCACAGATGAGTTTCTGAGGTTCTGTACATTCTACCACCTCAAATATCTTTTCCATTTCTTGGATCCACCGGTCCGACTCTAGTGGATCACTCCCCATCTTAGTGAAGATAGGTGGTAAATGCCTCTTAAATGATTCCACCAGCCTTGCAGTAGTGGCTGTCGGTGGATAGTATGGAGGATATGTCGGATAATACTAATACGGGGGAGGCACCATATATGGTGGATTGCCATAAGGAGGAAACCGTGGAGTAACCCCAGGTGGAGTACCTCCAGGTTGATCCTTTGGTGGTATTGCAAGTAATCCACTCCCTTGTGTCTCAACAGGTGGTGCTCGAGGAGAAACACCCCTGACTGTACTCCAACAATGAGTACAATAGGAGGTTCTTGTGGGAAAGGTACCCCACGAGGATGTTAACCCATTAACATAGGGTGCCACGGTTGCTGTACAACATTCATGAAAGTCTGTGTAGGTGAGCCCTCAACTATATCTTCTTGTCTAGGACTCACCTGTGGTCAAGGTTCCCGAGGGTTAGGTGGTCGTCCCACAGGACAGGAACCACATGGGGCCCCTCTTGTATTACTGTCGAATCTAGTACGTACCATGATGCCTTGTACCTAGATTGCATCAAGATTTGGTACAATTAAGTGCCACATTCGCTTCATGTAAGCACAAGATCAAATCACATTATGACTCCCATTATGCAAATTGTTTGAGATTTAAAATGTAACCGCAAGCGCATGGATCATTGTAGCTACGGGTCGAACACAGGGAGAGCAGCCACTTTATTTTTTTTATTTCTTTTAATAATGCGAAAGTGAACCAATTAATGGTTGTGATCTAATTCTAATTACCATCATAAACATATGTATCTAAAATAACGTCCTAACCATTCGTCATCTAAGAATCTAAAGACGCAAGCCACGCAATTAAAATTAAATAAATAAATAACTGAAAATAAACAACCCACGCAATTAAAAAAAACAATAAAAAAATGCTGAAATAAAAATAAAGTAAAAGAAAGGGGATAAAACTAGAGAGAGACTCACAAGTAGGTTTCTCTACTTAGCTCGAGGGATGCATCATAATATGAGCTTTCCTACTTGACCAGAGAGTCACTCTTACAAGGGTTACTCTACTTGGCTTTAGGGAAAGGGAAACAATTAAAATAAAAGTAATAAATTGATGGTTCTATGGCTAAGAGGGGCAAAGCCAACACATACACTAGCCATGAACCTTAGGGGAAAGGGATAGCAACAATGTAACGACTGAAATTAAAATCCTAAATTAAGAAAGAAATGGTAGTCAGAAGAGGGAATGAGAGGGGGGAGAGAAGACTACTGAAGGAGCCTACTCACTTGAACTTCAACCCTCGAACTGAAAACTTGATCGATTTGAGATACTACCAGTACTAAAACCAGATCTGGAATAAATCAAATCTGAAATTTCTAGTACTAGAGAAAACAAATCTTGAAAAAAAAAATTGCTCCACATCTCGTGATCTTGTCACCTAGATCTAAGCCTAGAACTATAACTTAAAAAATTACCACTCAATTGCATAAATCATAAGCATAAAAGGGATGAATAAAAATAAAAGAGGACTTGCATTAATTGAAATAAAAAAAACTATTACAAAAGTGATTAAAGAAAAGATAAAGAAGAACTAAAACTAAAGAGAAAGCAAGAGAAAGAGAGAGCAACTAAAAAAAACTAGAAGAAGAATGAATTGTCTCCCCTCCTCTTACATGAGTTATATTTATAGGGAATGGGGAGGTAGGGTAACAAATTTCTCTTTTCTAAAAGGGAGAAACCCACAATTGGTTGTGAGATCTTTTGAGACCAAAAGTGCTAAGGTGGAGGAGAGAGAAGAGAGAAATAAACTTTGAGAAATTTCCTATAATTTGTTTACTTATTTTCTTTCCTTTTTTTTTCTAGTTTATTTCTCTTCTTTTCTCCCTCCAAGGGACAATTTTCCCTCTTGCTTTGTGTGATTTGAACAATCTTTTGGTGATGATGTGGAGGAGAGAGAAGATTTGGACAATCTTTATTTCTCCCTTTTTTTTTCTTTCCTTTTTATTTTTCTTCTCTTCTTACGCAGGAACCCTTCCACGATTTTCCTTGCTTCTAATTTGATGTGGAAATCCCCTCCATGCCTTTAGTGCTTTAAGTGAGTGAAAAGCAGGAAATCTTCAACAAAATTCTCTAAAAAAAAAACAACCATGAGATTCGAACTTGAGACCTCTTGGTGAGCAAGGAAATTTTGCACACCGTAGCTCACCAACTACACTAGGTAGTTGTTGTTACCAAAAATGAATCTTCAATCACTTAAGGATGTGGTCCATCGATCCTTGTTAGCATTTGGAATATTCCTTATACCTCTGGGACAACTGCAAATGAGCTGGTTCTGCATCTCAGTTTAGTTCGAATCCATTATTCTTTTTCAGGCCCGAAAAGAATAATCATTTGTATGGGTGACCAAACGAATGTGTACTTTTAATTGAACACATCCATCTTGCTCAGAATTTCATTTTCTTCGCAACCATGAAAAGAAATAGGACCTCTTTAAGTGTAAAATTGAAGATATAGCGCCCGATAGTCCTTAAGGCCTTGAAAATATAAAACCTGCAAAAAGAGAGTAAAACCCAAGGTAGCTCCATTATAAATATGTAAAATGCATATTTTACTACCCTAGATTTCACACATAAATGTACTCATCAGAATTCCCCCACACTTAGACTTTGCTAGTCCTCGAGCAAAACAAAAAGAAAAAGAATAAAGACAAAAAACCTAACTCACTTTCGTAGGAATCACGGTTGCACTTAGCATGTGCAACAAACCTTTAAACCCCTAGGTCACCCCTAGTGGACGAGTTGTGTCTCGTGGGTGTTTGCAGTGAATATACACCCAAAATTCAGAATAAACAAATCCCAACCTTGGCTAAAGGTAAGGCTCATACCGATCCGGAGCAAAGATAATTTCTCTTACAAGGGACCCCCACACTTGAACTTTTATTACCCTTTATCAATTCCAGGTACTAGCATATTTCTTAATTTGGAACTCACCTCGTCTCTTCCAAAACATCCTTATCTTAAGGCAAAACCACTTGTGAAGAAATAGGGAACCAATGACTAAGGCGTTGGAGTGTTTTTGACCAAACATGTTACCAAGCAATAATGACATTTGCACATTTTTTTTCTCTTTTTGTTTTTTTTAGAATAATAAACTCTATTCTACTCCACTACTTTTGGCCTGAATGACATGGTGGAGCAAACACCAGACACCCAAGTTACTATGTAGCTTCGCTTTTTGCATATGTCCACAAAGGCAGTGATGCTAGAGTTACTTCAGAAGTTTCCTCCCAAGGAATTTCGATCAAGACACCACGCTTCCTGAGGCGCAATGCCCTGTCTAGTTCCAAAGGAATCAACTCTTATTCTTCTTTATACCACATTTCTCAACTCATTTAAAATTGTGCATTTGTCAACCCATGCCAAATTAAAGAGAAGGTCTCAACTCCAATCAAAAGTACAAGGAACCCATAGACTTACATATGGTCCATCACCATAAAAACAGGGTCTCTTATTTTTCAAAAGAAAGTCCCATCTCAAGACACATGCTTGTTTCTTTCTTCTCAACAGGGTTTTTATACATTCAAAATGGGTACCTTAATCAAAAATTTTATTTTCATACATCAAGCAACCGAATGGTCTGATCATTAGCTAAAAGCCAAAGTAGGACTTCATCCTTAGCAAGCTCAAAAATAAAAAGAAAAAATAAACAAAACAAAGTGAAAGAAAAAAACAAAAACTGGTTTCCCTCCCCCACACTTAAGTCATGCAATGTCCTCAATGCATGGAAAGAATTAAAAGCAAAGACAATGCAAGGGGGTCATACCTGATTAAAAGTTAGTCATCAATGTAAAGAGGTTCATGGAGATTCATGACCTCTTCACTACTAGTATTAGGAAGCTCAAGGAATGGTTTCAAACGCTGACCATTAACCTTCGAAATTACCCCTATTCCTAGATTCAAAATCTCCATAGCCCCATGGGGATGTACATTATAGACAATAAACGGGCCATCCCATCGGGATCTAAGTTTACCAGGGAAAAGATGCAATCGAGAGTTGTACAACAAGACCTTATCACCAATTACAAAAGATTTACGCAGAATGTGCTTATCATGGAAAGCTTTGGTCTTTTCCTTGTAAATCCTAGAACTTTCATAGGCATCATTCCTAAGTTCCTCCAACTCAGATAGTTGGAGCCTACGGTGAATTCCCGCATCAGACAAATCAAAGTTGAGCTTCTTAATGACCCAAAAGGCCTTATGCTCCAACTCAACTGGTAAGTGACAAGCTTTCCCATACACCAAACGGTAGGGAGACTGACCAAGATCGGTCTTGAATGCAGTCTGACGGGCCCACAAGGCATCAATGAGCCTAAGGGACCAATCCTTACAGTTGGGATTAACAGTTTTTTCCAAGATTTGTTTGATCTGCCTATTAGACACCTCCACTTGGCCACTAGTTTGGGGGTGAAAAGGGGTAGATAACTTATGGGTGATCCCATACTTTTTCATTAAGGCCTCAAAAGGCCGATTACAAAAACTAGTACCCCTATCACTAATTATTGCACATGGTGCACCAAAGCGGGAAAAATGTTCTCTTTGAGAAACTGGACCACCACTTTGTGGTCATTAGATTTACAAGGTATGGCCTCTATCCATTTAGAAACATAATCAATGGCCAAAAGTATGTACAAATT
>NC_056562.1:21904240-21907936 GCF_013358625.1 Macadamia integrifolia
ACCCTCAAATCTTACTTGGATCTTTTTTTCGAAAACTCTCTCTGAGCCATTGGCTTGGGCTATGTCAGTATCTCTCTTTACTTTTGCCCTCCTCCCCGCCATATCAGATTATATATATATATCTATATATATATATATATATATTTCTATAAATCAAAAGGATTAATTTGATTTGATTAAATTAAGGAATAAAGAACGTTACCCATTTAAATCCTCTATGTCCAGACAAAAGATGGTTTCAAAAGAGGGGCAAGGGCATCTTTTCATAGTCTCTTTTCAAACCACCATATGTCTAGGCATAGAAAATGTAAACAGCCAGCGTTCTTTCTCTCTATAATTAAATCATGTAAATTAAAGATGGAATATTATGTTGGGCTAACAGTTAGGTGATGAGTTTCAATATGTAAGTGATTGAATCTTTCTACCTAAGGTTATTTTAAAGTTTTAATTTAAGTAGATTAAAGATGGATTACGTTGGGATGATAGTTAGATGGTGAACTTCAATCCACAAGTAATCTCAAGTTAAGGTTATTTTAAGGCTACTCCTAACTTGTTCATAAAACTATGATTGATGAATAATTCTTAAAACTTGTTAAAAACTTGCGATTATTTTTTTATTCAAATAGATTAGAGTTCTCCAAAATCAATGAAAGGCGATGAAGTCAAATAATCCGGTTTTTTGGGTTCGGTTGAGTGATCTCCCAATCTGGTTTTCGGTATGGATGCCAATCCGTTTAGTTTTGATTACTTTGTTAGCTTTCGATTAGTTTCAAGATACAAAATACAGAAACCAAAATTGAATCAAACTGAAATATAACACATTTTCAGAATCAAAACCGGATTGATTCAATTCTGTTCTTATTCATTTTTTTTGTTTTTAATTAGATCTTATTTTAGATTTTTGGGTCAACTTTTTACATCTTCATCAACTCCCAAAAATATCTCCTTATTTGTCAAAGTCATAATCCACCAACTTTTTTCAAACATTAAAAAATGATAAATTTTATTATCCACCTTGATTTTTTTTTTAATATCATTTTATATGATTCCTTATTTGATTGGAAAATAGGTAATTCAATCTGATTCAACGGTTTTAATCATGAAATCAAAATCGAATCAAATAAAAAAAATGAAGATTTCAACTTTTAAAATCAAACCAAACCAAACCAAAAAGAAAATAAATTAGAATTCACATTAGTCAATTTAGTTAAAGCATTGAAAATGCTTTCTTTAATTTGATGTAGCTTTTAATTCAGTTATGTAAAGATTCATGTACAAGCATTTTTATGCCCTTAATTTTTATTTATTTATTTATTTATTTATTTTTTTTATTAGATATTCTGCCTATCGGATTTAGAATATTTTTCACTTGGCTATGTGCCTCCGAATCAGACCCTTGTACAAGAACCATGTACGATGCTTCATTCATGCTTGGATTTCATTCAAACTGAAAAAAACAATTGAAAGAAGAAAGATTAGATGGAATCCATGTGTGAATTAGGCACCGTATAAAAATGGTTCTTGTACGATGACCTGATGAAACCAGATCAAGTTCACTTATTAGAACAATCTCGTATGTCCTTGATCCGTAGATTTAGAATCAGGAATCCTCTTTCTCTCTTATGATTTGATAGATTTTAAATCTATGGATCAAGGATATGAGATTGTTCTCATATATATCTGAACCTTATCCGAACTCTTTGGTGTATATAGCAGGTTAGGTGAAGGTTGGAAAAGTTAACAAGCAACGTGACTCGTGAACTGCTACATGAGCAGCAATTGGATTATAATATGGACATAATGCCTGCAGAAATCTAATTGAGGAGAACATGAGGTCCACTCTCTCCACCTTCTTCTCCATCTCCTTCTGCTTCATAGCCATCGCTGCCGCCGATCTCATCCACGAAACCTGTCAAAAGTGTGCAGAGAGATCACCCATCTTGAGCTACGACTTGTGTGTATCTTCTCTACAAGCAATCCCACCGAGCCACACCGCAAGTCTCCCAGAACTAGCCGTCATCTCTGTTAAATTGGCTCTAGTTAACGCCACCGCTACGCTATGGAGCATCCAAAAGCTTTTAGAGAATGAAGCTTCTGATCCAAATTTGATGGGTTCCTTAAAGGATTGTCAAGAACTATACTCCGATGCAGTACCTACGCTTGAGAACTCTATTACAGCCTTTAAGAGATTGGATTACAGGTCAGGTAATGTATTGATTACAGCAGCCATGGACGCAGCAACGACTTGTGAAGGTGGGTTTGATGTGTCTCCATTGACAAAGCAGAACTATGACTTCTTTCAGCTGTGTGATATTGTTCTTGTCATCACCCGTTTGATTCCATCTGAGCTGCCATTTTTGTTGTCTATGTACTCTCAGATTCTCTGATGGTGGGATCTGGATTTCTTCACTAAATGTATTGTTTTATTTGCTTCTTAATTATATTGTATTACTGATGATATGAAGCAAGTGAATTAAACCCCAAGAGTATAGCCGAGTTGATAAGAGATATTTGCCTCAGGAAACATGTGGTTTTTAGTTCGATAATTTTTACCGCTTTGAGATCACTCATACTCCGTAGGGTGTTTAGTGTTTTTCATTGCTTTCGGTGAAAGTTGAATGATTTTCATTTAACCCCAGTAATGACTCGATCCATGTGATTGTAGTGTCAGTAGAAACCCACGGACTAGTCAGGACTTACCCATCATTAGAAAAAAAAAAAAATTGTGAAATTAGTGTTATTTAATGGACTGCTTATTGGTAAAAAGTCTTGATTTGTTCCATGTATGTGGAGAGCAAAGATTCTTCAAATATGATTTCGTGACAACATGTGTCATTTTTTCTGTCACAAATGTCCCTCTAAACACTCTTAATGCTAGTATGGAGGAGAATTTATATAATCAAAAGGGCATGTATCATACAAAATTGTATGTGAAGCTTTAATGAAATTTTGTGTTTACTCGGGAATTTAGAAAATGGGAGTAGGTTCCCTCTCATACCCATGTGCAGTTTCGAGCTTTGGACGAGTCACAATGGGGTATTACGGAAAACTTATAAATAACGGGGATGTTAAGGACATTTCCTAGGGGCTGTTACAGTAATCTTGGTGAGAGCATGCAGTATCATACATATGATGAACATGCATGTCTCATACTTTATGGCATCCATTAATGTTGATCGTTCAAGCAACAATTGATGTTGCAAGAAGAAGCAGAAGAAGAAGAAGCCCAACCATCAACCAAGCCTAGTCACCAGCAGCCACTATTGAGTCCAGCCCTTAAGCCCATTTTCTGTTCAAGTTTAGACCCACTTCTTGGGCCTGGCTTGGGACCATTTAAGGACCCCACCTTATGCCTTGTCAATTGAGATGACTGATCGTTGAGCTTAGCATTCTTTTGTGAATATAGCAGGTCTTTACTGCTAGTATCACCACATTATTAATTATTGTTGGATCAGACCAGTCAGCCAAACCTGGTTCAATTTCTTAATTTTCATGGTTTATAAAGGTGGGAAAATCGCATCTAACTGGGTGACTTTCATGGTTTTCCATGTGAACCAGGTTAAACCAGCTAGTTTCCTGATTTTCTCAGTTTTATTTTTTGATTTGTAAATATTTTGGAAAGGGGAAGATTTTCATGCACAACTGTTTTTCTCCATCAGACAACATACGTCAAACAGGGAGGGGGGGGGGGGGGGG
>NC_056562.1:21908194-22017991 GCF_013358625.1 Macadamia integrifolia
TGGTTCTTTAGAGTTTTTTTGTTCAATAAATTTGAGGATCTTGCTATTAGAGGTAAATTTAATTGATTTTATGCTATTTAACTTAGTAAAAGAATGAAATGATAGTAATAAAATATTAAAACCAGGAGAATTACAAGGGAGCATTCAAAAAATTGTCAACCGTTCTTAGATTCTGTTTATTTGCAAGGGAAGTAAAAGAAGGAAATGAAGTCAAATTGTTATAAAGAAGGAAGAAGAAATTTTTGCAAGGGAAGAGTTCCGTGGCTCCTATGTCAGCATCGAAGCCAATGAGAATGCGTGGAAGGGCATTAAAATAGATAGGACTTTTATTTCATGGGGGTGTACGGTAATTTCACATGCTTTTATGTATCGAAGCAAGAGCCACCAGACATCATTTTTGTGCCCTTTTTTTTTTTGTAATCACATATTAATGTTATCTCCCTTCATAAATTAATGAATTTCTTCTTTACATTAAAAAAAAAAAAGAACAATTATCTTGTACCTTACCAATTTTAAAACCTTATATGACATATCACCTTAATTTGCCTAAAATATCTATTGTCCCCTTAAAGCTTAACACCGTTAGTTTAGAAATGGAAAAGACTCTTTTGACCATAGAATGAATTTGAACTAAAACCTCTTTCTCATCGTTTTCCCCTTTTGTTTTTACTCTCAAAGTCTAGAATTTTGAACCTTAGAACAAATTTGCAGCACAGATATATATTCAAAGAAAAGAACGATCAACACCTGAAAATCTAACAGATCTGATTCCCAACCCCCACCCCCCACCACCCAAAAAAAAAAAAAAACTAGGAGCAATTGCATTTGAGTCTGAGGATTGAAGATGCTGAAGACCAACAAATTGGAACCGTTTGCCATGGAGGAGTTCCCCAGAATGGGGTGGATTACAGAATCAAGTGTTCTTCTCGAGGTTTTCAAGGGAAAAAAAAAATGTGAATGGGGGTAGAAGACGAGATTCAGTGCTTCACCTGGTGAGGCTCAAAATCTTCTACGGTTCTATATTAGTTCATCATTTCATATGGTGGCGGAATGGAACGGAATGTTATGGCTCTCTCTCACTTTATATAATTCTTAACTCTTGGGCACCAACAAATTCGATAGAGAGTAGCCCAAAAGAATCAATGACCCAAATTCCATTATTCAAAATAAAAAAAAATAGGGTGACACCCTAAATTATATTACATAAATTATGGTTAAAATCAGAGTTGGGCTGGACTTAGGCCTCAACCCAAACCCAACCCAACTGTAACCCATCCTCAAGGTCAGAAAGCTTAACCCAAGCCTTATTCAGACTAAAAAACCACCACGATGGATTCGGATCCTCAAGGCGAAACACTCCTATTTGCAACAAAAGAGCCAAAGGTGGCCCATAACAACTCCAACACGAGAAGCCTATTTCAAAAATCATTGAACGCGGAATATACACAACATATGACAAGTCACCATTTCTTCAATTCGAAACTCTCCCCTCCGAAGTCTTTTAAACATTTGATTCTCTCTCCTCTCTCTCTCTCTCTCTCTCCCCATCCCCTTTGCAAATCGCTGCGGACCGGATCCGCTGATACGCAAAGCAAGAGAAGAAGCGAAGCGAATTGAGGTTTCTTCTTATACAGTAGAGCAGCTCTTCGAATTCTCTGGCGACATTTCCTTAAGATTTCCGGCGACAGTCCTATTAAGCCGTTGGAGGTCTTGAATTGATTCGCTGTCTGCTTTTTCTAGTTTGGTGGAGAGAGATCTCTTCTCTTTGATGGCTCCGGTTTCAGCTCTCGCCAAGTATAAGCTTGTGTTCTTGGGGGATCAATCTGTTGGCAAGACCAGCATCATCACTCGATTCATGTACGATAAGTTCGACAATACTTATCAGGTAATGACGGCAGAAATTATTATAATTAGATCTTGTTGTTATTTGAATTGAAGATTTATTTTTTTCATTCTGTGTTTACTTGTCGAGATCGGACTGGGAATCCCGTCTGAGTGATTGGATCTGACGATTCTGTGCTGTTTTCCTTCGTCTTTTTGCTGTTATTCTGATAGATGATTGGTTTAGGTTTTCATGTAGGGTATGGTTCTAGCCTATCTTAATCCTCTATTCTTTGTAATTTGGTGTAATGTTTGCTTATATTAGCTGATCTGGATCGTGAGTTGCCATCAATCATGTAACTTGTGGTGTGTCGTAATTTGAAATTTTCCTTTTTATGGAACTGTGGGGTAAAAGCAGAAACCTTCCTGTTTCGGATATGATTTACTGCCTCGACAAGTGAAGGGCATGTTTCGTATGTGGGTAGTTGGGGGGCATTTGGGCTGAAGTTCTGAGAACGGCCATTGATGCAGTGGTTTCTGCTCTGTTATATAGTACAGATTTTATGGGCAGAACTAGACTCGATAAATGATTCCATCGTTTTGTCAGCTTGCACATTCCTGATAGTGGGTTCATGGAAGGTCATCCCAAGACAGGGGCTAGGTGATGTGTGGCATGATTGATGCCAATCAATGACCAAAAGATAAAACACGAGCGATGAATTGTATCCAAAAAAAAGAAAAGAAAAAAAAAAGAATCACATAATCTCATTTTTATTATTTATTTTGGATAAAACATGTAAACTTACGAGGAATGATTAAATCTGCAAAATATCGTGCGGTATTAGGTTTCAAACACTATTATAACAAGAAGAAAACGACATTTAGTTTGCCAAGGTATTGAACTGCAATTGAAAAAATGGACCAGTAAGAACCAAAAATGGTTTGATTCCTTAATGCCTCTTCTAACAGAAGATCATCAACAAAGGGGTTTTTAGCAAAGTGACAAATGAAGTGAAGAATCGCAATGAACAAAATGATCCCAAAACTCCCCACCCTGCCTGGCTCTTATTTGTCAGGTCATGTGTATTAAGCTCCTACTTTTTAATCTATAACTTACAAAACCAATCAACTCATGAAAATATAAGTTATTCAAAATGGAAATTATTAGACTCATATCTTGATCACTTATCATTTGTACCTCATTCACAATTTGTCAAAGCTAATTGGATTTTCATTGTCACTGCCCAACTAATTTTCAAGGTGGTAATATGGATCAAAACACATACTGATTTTATCAGTACTAAAAGAGCTAGGGGCAGGCCTAAAATGACCATAGGAGAAGTAGTGAGGAAAGACAAGCATAGTTTAGGTCTTGTCCCAAGTATGACCTCAAATACATCTGATTGGAGGGCAAGAATACATGTAGTCGACCTCATTTAGGTGAGATCTTTCTGTTTTGTTGTGTTGTGTTCCTTTCCTTTTACTTTTCTTTTCTTTTTCTGTTTTTAATCGGATCCATGTAGCCGACCCCATTTAGTTGGGATAAGGCCGACTTGTTGTTGTTGTCATGGTTTGAGGAATTGAATTTTATCCGTTGGCATTAGTTGGATTGGATCATAATCGGCCTTGACCAATGCCGATTCTGGGCCGATACCTTATTGATGAATTTGTCCGAAGGGTAAAACATTCAAAAAAGTGGTTTTTAAATTAAAACCAGGGGTATTTCTGTCCAATCCAGGCTGATCCGAATCAGTATTGGCCTTGACCGATCCCATTCCCGATACCAAATTCTCAAACCTTGGTTGTTGTTCCTTTACCGGCATTGCCATTACTAGGTGTGAACAGGTTGATTGGTTAGAACTCTACAATCTTCCTATGTCTGATTTCTTTTTATGCCAAATATTTTTCTTGTTCCTGGCCCTCTAACAACTACAGCATTATGCTGTAATGCTAATGACCATTGAGATATCTCCTGACTTGACCAGCAACTACAGCTACCTGCACTCACACAAACAATACTTCTAATCGTTTTAATACATTCTCAATAGTTCAGGTGAAGAAATAAAATCATTTATCCTAATTAAATGTAGTTTAAAAAGTAGAAACTATTTTAATGACTACTTGTCTACCTATAAAAGACTATTTTAATAACTAATTCCAAGGATGATTTCAGCCTCCTATTCTTCCTCATTTTTTGTCCTATCCTTCCCTTAGCCTAGGTTACCCTACTAGTTGAAAACTGCTCCAGAGTCCTTGTTTACCTAAACCTCTTGACTATCCGGCCTGATTTGCCAGCTCCATAAATCAAATTTTCAGAAAATTTCTGACTTGGTTCATGCCTACAGAACAATGGACTGAGCAGTTAAATGGATAGTGGGATCAGAATGCCTTAATAGCATCCTATAATCCGGTAGTTTACGTTCCTTATGGGGTCAGAGATCCTCCCACTGCTGATGATGATGAAAATTCTATATCTTCGTTCCTTTTGAATGGAAGATGAATAAAGAACTCAGGATTATACCCATGGTTTAAAGTATCTCCGATACCGATACGATACCCTCCGATACGTATCTTAAATTTAGCCGACCGATACGATTCACACCAATACAATGCATGGAATTTTTAAAATCCTTTCGTATCGATATATATCCTACGATACATATCGATATGCATCAATACACTATTGATACACATCGATACGATACGATATGCACTGATACGACTCTATGGAAAATATAAAATTGAGGTGAAATGTAAGTTTTGGTATCGATCGGTACGTATTGATGAGTATCGGTATGTATCGATTGATACGTATCGGTTTGTGTCGATATAGTGCGCTACGGTCATAAAATGGCCAAGATGGGTAATTTTTCAGAAAAAACACGATTTTTGGAGGGGTATTTGTTCCAAAGTTGCTGCCAGTCATATTTCTCTCTAACTAAAGTGGAAATCAAGGTTGGAAACAAGGATTTTACATTTATGGGACAACTACAAACCTTGAATTTTTAGTGCGATACCCTCAATTTAGTGTTTATGCATAATACATGTTATCAATAGCTTTTTTTAACAAATTTTTTATGTAAAAGTGTTTAAAAAAATGTTTCCTATCCATTATGTGTGTATCTTTAGCGTATATCCGATACGATATGATACCCTTTGAAACGTATCTTAATTTTGGCTGACCGATACCGATACTTTAATCCTTGATTATACCATAAAGGAGATGGACATTTATGGAGGAAATCTCTATGAAAATCTGCACATGAGAGTTTGACCATGTGCTTTTGGATATCAGTAAAGAAATAATGAAGGTTTGTAATAGATGTTGATGTAGATCGAGCTTGCAAAGAGGGGGGCCAAGTGGTCTAGTGCTGGCCTAGAGTCTTGGCCACACTTCAGCCAATCGAACAGTTGCTTCTTGGCTGCTAATTCCAACTTGCGTGGGAGACTTCTTGTCTGATCAATCAGGCTGTCAAGTGAAGATTTTATTTCCTATTTTGATCAGGCACCAGAAGCCCCAAAGCCCTTCCATCGATGAGCTGTAATTCTGTCTCTTTGTGAGACTTAGGCAGCAAGAAAGGAGCTCCCATTGATCCCTATAGTAGTTAGAATTTATTTGGTTTTTTGTTTCCTTTTTAGTACTTCTTGTTAGACAAAGAGTGAAGTCTTAGTTTAGTTTCTATTTTTACATCTTTCTTGGTTAGGAAGCCTAATTTAGGAAGTCTTTATTTCTTAGTTTCTATTTCAGTTCTTGTTTCCTAAAATAGGACTCTCTATGTGTAAGAGCTTAGCCCGCAGTCATATAAAGGAGCCTTGAACAACCCATTCTAGTAGGAAAGTACTATATCCTGAAATTAATTCATCAAGTTGATGATAAAATCCACGGGCATTCCATTGGACATTATGCACTTGTTACACAACAACGCATAATCCACCTCTCTTCGGAGAATCCACTTCAACTATTTGTGTCAAATAAATATACAATATTGTGGAGTTGAAGGGAAATATCCAAATACATGGCTTATTCTTTTCAATAATCCATATTTGTAGCAATGAAATACTATAATGTTTACACAGATTTTGATTAATGAAGGTTGAAGTTATCTTCTATGGCTGGGAGAGTCTGTTGAGAGGGTGAGATGCCCAAAACTTTGGGAGGGTGGGAGGCCTGGTCCAATTCATTCTTCTTCCCTCTTCTCATCCCTCTATCAAGTTCTATTTCTTTCTTTGATTTTCTTTAATTTCTTTAGTGCTGTGAGACCACTATACGACTGCAAATCCATCAAAAAAGGTTGAAGATCTGAAGCCAGTGCTACAGCCAGAATCGATCCAGATCTGTTAGGATTTAAAGGTGCCAATCGAGCTTTCCCATCTGCCAGACTAGGGATCAGCTTCAGCTCCCCTTTTGAGGATTGATTAAGTGCCCCAAGGGGAGAACTCAACCAAGGATTTGAGGCCTGTAGATGCCTGCAGCTGCTGTAGTTGAAAATCTCCCATTCAAACCCTAATTCATTCCCTAGTCTCCAAGAACTTTTATATCTCATCAACCAGCTGGCCATTGTCATTGATCTTTTGGGGTTTTGTTTGGTCCTACAAGAAGGCCACTCGTCCAGGAGAGCTTGGCTACCTGAGGTGTATATGGTGTCATAATGAAACCTCCCTATTTGACCTAATTTGTGACCTGCGGCTAGGGTACTGCTGTTCTGTATTTTCTGTACTGTTTGGGAGGGGGTGGGGGGGGGTCATAGTTTCTACCTAGCCTTTCATCAGATGTCCAAGGCAAACATTGAGCTTTATATGATAATCCTGTTGAAGACCAATGGAGAGAGATTTTATGGAGTATATTAAGCCAATACGGATATCTTTTTCTGATAGATTAGATCCATAGAATTGATGTTGGATCACCAGAGTTGGAAAGATACAGTTGTTTTATTTGTGGCCGAAAGGGTCATTTTGCTAAAGACTTTCCTAAGCAGCAGAAAAGAGCCAAGGTTCTTAAACAATTAGAGCCTTATTTATCAGACAAAGAAGATGATCTGGAGTTGGTTTTCTCCCTTCAAGAAGATCCAACAGAGGCATCTTTCTGCATCATCAACTATTCATCTTGTGAGTCTGCTACTTCTTCGGGGCAGTGAAAATGAGACCCTGATGATTTGTTGAAATTATCACAAGCTATCCTTCCCTTGCCCCTGGTTACCCTAAAACTAAAAGAGAGAGAGGGTTCATACATTCAGGAAGTACTTTGACAGATAATAGTCTACCATGTGAAGAACACCACAAGATGATGATGGAGAAACCCTAGGAAGGGAAAAATTCCAGAGCAAATGGTTGCTTAACCTAAAGTATCACTATGAGGGGTTGAGAGGGGAGGGAGAGTTGGGACACTTCCCCAGTTACACCTCATACAAGAGTAAAAGAGTTTATTTATAGAATTTACAGACCTCCTGTACAAGACATAGAAGCCAATACAATCAGGTGAAACTGCATCATCAGATGGTCTACAGGTTTCAGATCCATTCATTGGATATTCCACGATCCCCTTTTCAATCTGCATGTCCTCCTTAGAACTGGACTAAATAAAAAATTAGAAACTATTTTGATTTCTAGGGCTGGTTATCTAATAACGTCTTTCTTTTTGTTGCAGTTAATTGCTGTACTAGTTCTTTCAAGTATATATAACATCTTAACATTGGTAGTATTTTTATTCTAGTCCTTCTCTCCTAGCTTATATAACATTGTTACATTGATTACCAGGCTACAATTGGTATCGATTTTCTATCAAAGACAATGTACCTTGAAGATCGAACAGTTCGGCTGCAGCTTTGGTAAGCTTCAGTACTTTATGATTTATCAAATCTCTCCATTCAAAATTAATGCAAAAGCTATTTCTCTATTTGTATATGTATGGAGTTGAAGTGCATGGATAGATTTTCAACCATTAAATTGGAATTTAGAGGGTGGTGTCACTATGACGGAGGTGTTATAAGGGTGTTAAGTTGATTCTTGTTTCAGATAAAAAATGAATTAAATTCCATGTATGTTTGACACGAGAGACTCTTCACTAGAAAAAGAAAAGTGTCTCCAATATATGATGCCTGCATTTCCCATGTACAAGACTGGTTTGGGCTGAGCTTCCATGCACAAACGAAATATGATAGGCTAATTCTAGAGAAAAATGGTAATGCCTGTCTTTTGGAGATTTAAAAGCAAGCATCATTACAGGGTCACTACAAACTGTATATTCATTATATGGAATAGCACATGGGATTCATATTTAATTTTAAGTAATCTAGAACTTTGTCATGACATGTGCATGACTTGAAGCTATAGGATAGAAATCAATAAGAGAACTTCTATGTATATGCATGTATTGTAAATGATTTACATATTGCAAGACAGAACCACAGGACCTAAACAACTCTGGAAGTCATTAGAGCTGAGATTTATCTTTGTGTTGGAAGTTCCATATTTTCGCTAACATTACACAAGATGTGTTCCTTCTAAAATGTTTGTCACATATGTTTTATTTGGTTCATAGTTTTTATGGCGCTGATGCGGTCTAGAGATGGTAAGGCAGTGCTCCGCCTTATGTGAAGTGGCGCCTTATGGTTTTTTTTTACACATTTTAAAATTACTTGATGAAGATTCCAAATATAGATTTTTTATTGGTAGGTGTATGGTTTTGTTAACACTTGAGATGTATGGGATCAACTTTACTCCATAAAAAATAACCAAAACAAACAAAACAAAAACACGATTCACAAACAGGGTTTGGATTTTGTCAAGGATTTTAAGAAAGGGCTTTGAGAAGGAATCAAGGAACAAGGAAGAACCTTTGATCCAGGCCACCATTTTGCTCCGGCAGCGGTGAGCTTAATTCTTCTTTGACGGGAGTAGAAATATAGTGGATGACCTTAGGACTTAGGCACTCATTTTGGCATCATAGAGGTAAGTATAATAAATATTTGTATTTTTTATGTCTTCTTTTCTTTATATTTATAATTTTGTTTCATAATTATGTATTTATATTATATGTTAATATATTATGATGATTGATGATTGATGAAGATGAACTTAGTTTATGCACTTTATTGATTTGTTTTCTTAATGAATATCTTACATTGGTATGAATATGAACATTTAATATTTATTTAACATATGAGTAATAGGATTTAACTAGGATTTGAGCCAAATAGATTGGTTTTATAAAAAAAATTACACAGGAACGCTTTAGTCGATAAGGCGACGCTTTATGCCCGCCTTATCGCTAAGGCGCTCTGAAAGACCCTCAAACGCTTCCGTCGCCTTACCGCCTTAAAAACTATGATTTGGTTGCAGGGATACAGCTGGACAGGAAAGATTCAGGAGCCTCATTCCAAGCTACATCAGGGATTCCTCCGTTGCAGTAATTGTATATGATGTTGCAAGTACACAAATCTCCCTGATTTTGTTGTATTTGGAAATTCCCTGTTTTATTCATTCATTTGCTCCTGCATGTTGATTTAAAAAAAAAAAAAGCTGGATTCATTATGAAATTTAGAAGCAAGGAAGCAGCAAACGGACATTTTACTTATTATGGAGCTTATTCGTTGTCCCTTACGTGATCTTTTATGTTCAAATTTCAAATTGATTGGATACATATTTTGCTTCTTTTTTATGAGTTTGTTTTCTGACTGTTTGGCAACTTCTTATGACATAGGTCGGCAATCTTTTCTAAACACTGCAAAGTGGATTGAAGAGGTTCGGACTGAGCGGGGTAGTGATGTTATTATTGTTCTTGTTGGCAACAAAACAGATCTTGTTGACAAAAGGTGAGACTGACCTATTTTTTAGATTCTTAACTTGAACTTTTTTGGCTGTATCATCTCCAAACTTGTTTTAAAGGTCTATTAATTGGCTGTACAAAGGAATGCATTCTTCTCCATGGTAAATGGTGCAAATAATTTGCACTATAGTTTATATGTCTAAACTCTATTCAGGATATGCATTGCATTTGGATGAACATGATAAGTAAGGAAGATTACGATTTTGAGATCTCAACCTTGTTGATATTCAGATAGTGTTCTAAGAGAAAAGATAGTGTAGGATCGAGTGCAACCCAAAAAGGGGGTGAATTGGGTTGTAGAAAATTTAAATAAAATAAAACAAACACATCCAAGCAAACACTTATTCATGAAAGATAAAATGAATGAGATAAACATATCAAGAGCCATTTATGACTTTATCAACAACTAGAAAGCAAGGTGTTTGTAAGACACAATGCAAGCAAATGTAAAGCACATAAGCAATTTTGAGTGGTTCGGATCCATGATCTTTCGTCCACTACCCAGATCCACCGGGCCAAGGATTTCTTAACTAAAGTGATCCCTTTCCAAATGACAATAATCAAGCCTTACAACCAATCGTAGTCCCTCGGATTGGCACTTAGACCACCGGTCAAGGATTTCAAACCCAATCACACCCCCTCGGCCTGAGTACCCAGGCCACGGGCCAAGGATTTCAGTTTACACACATAGTACAACTGTGAGCTTCTTCAAGCTCTAGCAATAAGAATTCTTAGAAAGCCAGGAGCTGAACCAGTTAAGCACACTTTGATTCTCACAAGATTTCTTTTCCATTTTTCAAAACAATATTATCTTTTTGCATGGTTTTTATTAACGGAATTGGATCTGGATCGGTCCTGGACGATTCCGATCCGGATTGGAACTGGCCTGGATCGACCAGAATCTGCCAGTTTTGGATGGCCCAGTGAATCAGTTTGTTTTGGATTGGCAAGTGAAACAGCCTGGAACGGTAATATAAAATTTTGAAAAAAAAAAAAAAAATCTCCGATTCTCCCTCTTTCTCTTCCTCTTTTTCCTTTGTCTTCATCTTTGCCTGCAGCAGCAGCAGAGAAGCAAAAAGAGATCTGGCAAGTTGTTTTCTCTCTCCTCCCTGCAACCTTGCCCCTCTCTGTTTCTCTCTCCCCTCCACCCTCTCTTTCTCTCTCCCTCTCTGACTCCCTCGCCCCTCCCTCTAGTGGTTCCTGTCTCTTTTTTTCACGTGATGGTTGTACATGTCAATCATGCTACTGGATTTTTATGACTGGATAATTCAGAACACTTGGATTGGCCCAGTTGATCCGATCCTATAGATCCCCCTTCTGGATTGGCTGATACGACTCCGGTTTTTAAATCGCTGGTCCAAAGTGACCTTGGCATTGTTCCCAAAGTCCCATTGAAGCACTAGAACCTATAAGTGAGGAGATTCTCTCTTCACTGTGGTGATGGAAAACTCAGTCCTTCTGGGAATGAATCTTCTTTGATTTCATTTCAGTTCGTAATAATGACCGAAGGGTCTTTGGTGTTAGGAGGTACCAAAGAGCAAATCAAACTTTCAAAAAAAAAAAAGAATTGAAATATACCCCTTTCATGGTTTTAGTATGGAATGCCTCAATTCGAAGTGATTCTGCTTCACTTGCATGCCTCCTGCTCAGTTGTCATGCCTTCATTGTGCATGATATTATCTGCATGAGGAGAGAGCTGTTGCAGTTTGTACACCAGTCTGATGAGATAGTAACACTTGGGATGATATCTGGTTTATGAAGGGATATAAGCATATACTATTTGTTACCCATATTGATTGGTGTTTCTTATTATTGCCTGTTTTTTTTGTGCTGATTCCTTTTCCTTCCCTAATTGTGATTTATTATTTGAATGGGCTTGACCTGTTGATGAGCTCTGGTTGCTGTCTCCAGCAACTTGCATCCATTTTCCAATGCTGATACCAGTATATGAATTCAGTAATTTCTCTGACGTGTAGTACATGATACTCGTGTGATGAGTTAACCAAGCCTTGAATACCTAAAGATGTTCTGTTTTCATTTTGTCACTATTATATTTTGTGGATGGTTAACAGACAAGTTTCAATCGAGGAAGGAGAAAACAATGCTCGTGACCTAAATGTCATGTTTATTGAGACCAGTGCCAAAGCCGGGTTCAACATTAAGGTAGGTTGGTCAGATTAATTTTTTATTATTCGCTTCATGTAGGATCACTGGGCAATGGTTCAACAGGGCACTTGCCAGTCCAGTCAGCTGGTTCACGTGTTGGGTTAACTACATTGAATGACATGTCGGCAATTTGAGTGACAAGGGTTGCAAGGTTGAACTACCCATCTTGGTTACCAGATCGGCTGAACCAGTTTTCCAGGCCAATACTCGAAATACTGGTTATGATGCTCTTTCAACTTTTCAACCCCCACCCCTTTTTTATCCTGCCCATTAGTTGTCAATATATATATTTGTTTTAATTGGTCTGTTGATTCCATCCTTGAAAAATATTCTTGAGTAACTGATCGGACAAGCCCTTATAGTGTCAATACTGGCTCCTTTTAGTTGGTTATTAGCTTTACCAATTGATGATTTTTTCTTCAGGCACTTTTCCGAAAGATAGCAGCTGCATTGCCAGGAATGGAGACACTTTCTTCGACAAAGCAAGAAGACATGGTTGATGTTAATCTGAAATCTAGCACCGGCAGTGCATCACAGTCACAGCCACCGTCTGGGGGTTGTTCTTGTTGATGCATAGACAGGATAGTAACTCACAATTCTCTGTTGTTTTTCATGCTTTAGAGTTTCTGCTCTGCTCGTCTGTAAAGTTTTTGTTCTGAGAGTATTTGATCTTAAGTCCAGTTGGTCAGCCAGCATGATGATCCTGTGTTTTTTCAAAGAATTGTTTTGAAGTGGTTGGCAATTGGCCCTAGTAGTTGAGGAAACTTGCTGTGGTCGCACTGGATTTAATGTGCCAATTGTAGTGAGATCTATTATGATCCTTCGATAGATTCAGATTCCAGATTAGTTTGTGATGGAAAATTATTTTTAAATATTTCAATGCCAATGGGGACCTGCTTAATATTGTATTTTTGGCCCTGAAAAATGTTAAATTTTAAGCAGTTTTGGCAATGTTGTGGTCACTTAAAATTCTGTCGCCTCAGAAACAAATTCAATTGTGAAATTTGCTATTGCCTATTCTATCTATCGATTTTCTAGTTTGCGCTTCTCTGTAGAAATTGGGGTTTTCCTGGAAAAAATGGTTGTATTTTCTTTCGATTCTTAATGAAAGATATCCAGCCGATCAGAATCAAAGTTTAAGAGAATCTTTATCCTCACCGTATTTTTTAGATCATTTATGTGTTGACCATTTAAATTTGTGTAGGGGTCAGCCTGAAAGCGTACCTCATGCCAACACAAAGTATGTGCACTCTTCCACTTGGGAAGATGTCAGGTAGACGTACACCACTCCTGTAGTGAAATTTCTATCACCAATCTATGCCACGGTCGTTCTTGGTTACCTCTTTTGAGGCAGTTCCTTGCATGCCCGATGGAATAGACCAACAAGGATCATTGAGAACTCAAATAAGATTTATTCTTTTTTTGATATGATGGGGGAATACCTAATGCACCAAATTTTTAACAGACACCACAGATAAGGGCATGATAATAACGCATGCCACATATTCTTGGCATTGACTAAGGAGAGGACATGCTTCCGTAAGGGTGACTTATCTGTCAAGTTTTTGACCATCACCCCCAAAAATCAAACTCTTATTTTACTTAAAGTTGTTAGAGTACGGTTAAATTTTGGATTTGAAATCACTGTTTATATGTCAGTTATTAGCCATAATTCACAAGAACATTTTATAGTCTTAATAAGAGTAAAAAGGGTTAAGGATTTATCTGGTGTGAGATATCACATTGTTTGAGGAACCCTAAATATTTTTGGAGTAAAAGATCGTCAACAAGCACGTTTTAGTGCGTTGTAGATTCTTATCCAAGACTTGTATCACTTGATGATGGTATGTGAATACTGGCTCTAGATGGTAGTATATCATGTAAACTTTTCTAAAGGAACAAAGTGAACTTTGGTTTTAGTTTTAAGTTTTCATATCTCATACCATGGAAACTGATTGTGCAGTGGCTGTCTAAAAGAAAGAATCGTCAACAGTCCATGGTTTTCTCAGAGCTCTACATCTTCCTCTGTGTCAGAGGTCCAGAGTTTATTTGGCCAATTTGCTAGCATGCAATGGGAGTTCTTTAGAGGATCCTCAAATCCTAGGTGTATTAAAATGATCATGGAAGCTTGGAGGCTATGGTTGGTTGTGGGAAATTTAAAGGAATGGAAGTAAAATTTTCAAATTTAAAAAAAAAAAACTTCTATTCTCATTATTCATGTGTTTATACAAAATACTTAATATTTTTTTTATCATATTTAGTAATGATACATTTTACGTGTAATTGAATTGGGAAAAATAATCCTATTTGTTTGTGTTGTCCATGCACTGACACATGTGTTAGCTTGTGAAAGACAACTCTGCCACTGCCTCTGACAGCTTGCCTCATGTGTTTGGGCACGGAGAATGCATGCAAACAAGGTTCTCATGCTCAATTTTATCACATGGGACAATGATTACAATTATTTTTTTTAAGTTTTAAATGTCTAACTACTTGGGTTATGAGCAGTCTAAAAAAAAAAAAAACAAAAAAACAGAAAAAAAACTCAACAACCCTCAAGTTTATTCCTAACCATGTCATTTTGGATTACAACTAAGGAGGGGAGAACTGAAGAACCCAAGTAACGCCCCAACAAATAAAGAAAGAAAGATTCAGCTATCGATCAACCAATTCGAAACTAAACCCTTGGGGGCTGGGTCTGAGATCCTCTGAAACTCAAAACATGTCTCTCTCTTCCTTAAACTTGGCTGGTGTCTCATTTGTGAAAGGGACTAGATGTGGGTCGATATCTTATATTTCAAGTACTTTCCTAACAGATCCCCTTTTCACCCATATACCTTGAAGAAAAGAGGCTGTGTCACTTGGAACGTTGTTGTGAGTATTTTACCCACCCTTTCAAAAATGATTCCAAGAAAAATTGGTAATCGATGCAACACCGATTTATGGAATGATATTTGGATCAGTCATTCCCCCTCAATTCATTGTAGCTGCAGGTATCACCACTATCCTCTTTATGCATGGTAAGTGATTTAACTTGGGGGAGTGAATGGAATACCAGCCTCATCTAATTGGTGGTGTCACTTGGCCATAAATAGATTTTTGACCTCCAAAATTATTAAATGCATCCTTAAGTACTAACTCCATTGGATACTCCAACAGGTGTACTTGCTCTTTACCTAGTTCACACTGGTGGCAACTCTTATGAAAACTCCTCTTACATCCGAAATTTAAGGTTTTTTATTTTTTTATTTTTTATTTTTATTTTTCTGGAGACTCTGCAATAGAGGAATCCTCACCAAGGATATCATAGGGAAATAGAAGAAAATTGACCACTTGTGTGTTTTCTACCATGCTCACCCTGAGTCCATATGGCACTTGTTCTTGTCATGTGAATTCACAAAACGGATCAGGGCCGCCTGCCCACTGGGTCTTATTAATGAATATTACCTGCTTCTTCTTTCTTGCATTTTATCATGTTTTGTTTTGATAATAATCTTATCCCAAATGATGGGCATATTGGCTTTTCTCTATTCTGATCATATTTTGTTATTTTATTTGGAATCATCAAACAAAATTATATTTAAACATGAACATCTAAAGCCACACAACATCCACTCCCGGTTCTATGTTGGTCTTGTTTCAGAAAAATCAGACACCTTTGTCCAATCAGGTACTACTCGACCACCTAGCCCCCTCCCCTTCTAACCTTATTCCTCAATCTGAGAACATCTTAATGATAACGGATTATTTATTGGCAAGAAACTCTTTTGAAGGAGGCGCTAAGGCTCTACTACTTTTTACCAAAAAAACAAGGCTCTATTGCTTGGAGTACAATCAGCAACAGACTACGGATGGAATGTGACTGAAATTTGGACCAACTCAGAGATAACCAAACTTCTCTCTTTTGACTTGCATAACTTTTTGTGGCCTCTAAGTTTAGCTTCCAACTTTTTGAATGCATATAGATCAATAATCAATGTATTATGTAGGGTTTTAATTTAGCTCACATAGACCAGGTTACCCACTTTGCTTCCATTGCGGAAGTAACACTGGCAAACGGTAGACTAGTCGCTGCCACTTTCGTAAAAGCTGTAAACCTCTAATTGCCTCTCTTTTTTCTCATTTCATTATAAAAAAAAAAAAAAAAAATTGTCTCGGTTAAGAATCTTGATCTCAAAATGAGTGGTTGGACAACTTGCTTTATGTTTAAGGGAGAATGTATCTCATTCATGACCGATTACTTGATCACATGGGCTCGGTTGAAGCAGCAACTAGAAGGTTCCTCATCGGGGCTCAATAGCTAGGCACAACTAAATGGATAGAGGTTAACGGAGGTGTGGACAAACTCGGAGGAGCTGGATAGACTCTCTTTGGACCTTGCAACCATTTCAGCACCCTAGCTCCCTCCTTTTTTCTGGATGTTTATAATACCTTACTAATATCACCCTTTTGCTCAGACCTATGAATGAGTTGATTGTCTTTTTGGCCAAGATAGCCCTCAAAGCCATGACTACGAGACGTAACTCTAGTATTTGTTACTCAAACTATATATGACACTTTGATAAGGCCGTTTATCTAATGTTGATGCATGTTTGGTTATTTAAATCTTCCATTTAAACCAATTGTACGTGTATTTTCTGCCACGAACATCAGGAAACTGATTGGTTTTTTATTTTTATTTTTTAGGCCTATTCTTCCATTGAAAGGTTGTGGGCAGTTTGTCTGGCAGACTTGTAATTATTGTGTACACAACCACCGTTAATCTAAGCCTAATCAAGTTTTATCTAATAGTGTCTACCAAAAATATCTAATGTCGCACATTGGGTTATTGATATAAGAGAAAAAGAATGCTACACTCTCCACACCCTCGTACCAACTATATAATAGGGCTCTACATTTGGCCCTGATGCCCCGAACCCGCCCTAGGCCACCTTGAGCCCAAACAAGGCTTGGGCTAAGATGTCTAACCTTGAGGGCGATTAGGGTTTAAAAACACTAACCTGGGTCAAGGTTGGGACGTGCCCAGGTTGAGGCCTAGGCCTGGCCCCACCCAACCCAACCCAGCCTAGCCCAGCCCAGCCCAGCCCAGCCCAACCCTACCTTGACTTTAACCTTGGTTATATAATATGATTTATAATATATATATAATATGTTGACTATATATATATATATATATATATTTATATATGAACAGGAGGATAGTCTACGCGGTGAAGAGGGGACAAAGGGTGACGGTATAGAAACAACATACTCACTACGACCTAGAGAAGACATTTCCTGAGGTTGGTGATGTGGTTTTTCTGAACAAGTTGTCCATGGGTACGTCTACCCACAACATGCACAACAACAAAGTCCAATTGACGTACTGGACGTTTAATGGTTGGGTTGGTCTTACAGGTGGTGAGAAGAACAAGATCCAGGAGAACTGGCTATTCCTTTTCTTGGTCTAGGATAAACAACCACGGGAACCACAGGATGCTGTGCCTGAGATGGATGTGGTGTTTCTTTCATCGGGTTTGTTCGATGAGACGTTGTCCAGCCATCCATGTGGAATATTGTCTAATCAGGTTGAGGTGTTTTCAGATTACTTGAACATGCTGTCTCTGGGTCAAGCAGCTAACCAACGTCATGTCTATATATATATATATATATATATGCTATTTGCCATATTATATACTGGATTAGACTAGGTTTTGTTAAGCTTAAAATGTGTTTATTGGACTCATGTGGCATGGATGTAAGAACTCAGCCCAATTTAGTCTTCCCTGAGAGCGGGTTAGACACTACTAAAAAAAGGGTTAACAGAGGCATTTATCCACCACTATGGAAAAAGATATAGGTTCAGTTGGTTTTTCTCTGCCACTAATAATTGGCTTTAGGGGCGGTTTTTTTATCCACCTCAAAACGTATATAAATAAAGGCGCTTTTTTTAAAGCACTCCTAAAACTTGAGAATTAGGGGTGGTTTTTTATAGTTTGACACTAAAGTGTAGGCCATAGGGGAGGTTTATTTTCAGTGTGGTAAATTATCCGCCCCAATTGACAGCTTTAGTGGCGGTACGTATTTTGCCCCAACTGATATCAGTATTAGTGAAGGTAAAATCCGCCCCATAAGGTATAATTTTACATGGTTTCAAATACGGCTATTATATATTAGTGAGGGTAAATATTCAACCCTAAAGTATACGTCTTTAGTGGTGGATAACATAAGCGCCGCTAAAAAGGATTTTTACATATGGGACTAAAAAACCGCCCCAAAGATTTAGTTGTGTCACATTTAGTGACGGGTAGCCGGTGATATAAAAAACCGCCCTATTGCCTTTAGGGCGGGGAAAATGCCGCCACTAAAGACCATTTTCTTTTGTAGTTAGATTTGATTTTTTTTAGGCCCTAGCAAGGATGGGCCACACCCAACCCAATTTAAGGGATGTAGGGTTAGGTTAGGGTTTTAAAAAATTCAGCCTAACCTGGCCATGTGCACCTTTGCTACATAACTTTTAAAGGCCATAAATTTACCGATACTAAACAGTATATAATGATTTTATTTTAGTTGAAAACAACACTAGTAGTGGTAGTGGTGAGTAGCATTACATTGTCCCCATTATAATATCTTTTAGGGTTGGTAAAAAATTGTTGCCAAAATACAAAGATCTCGTCTGGTGTTATCATGCCCTTGTGGTGGATTCAGATCTTTCTAGTTGTTGGGGTGCATGCCAGGAGTATTCGTAATCGTGGGATGTTGCTGGGGTCTCCCAGCGTTGGAGAAGATCAAAATCCCCTTGTGATGCCTTAAGCCCCTGAAGTATCGTCAAAATTAAAGTCTTATCTGTGGATAAAGAAAAACTCTCTCCAAGTGGATTTTTTTTTCCTGGTAGGAAAATGTTATTCCCATAAAAGGTCATGATCAAGGCTGTAAAACTTGGGAATGAATATGGGATCGGTCAAAGTTGATACCATTTTGTTACCGTTTTGGAATGGCCTGGATCGGACTGTATGGAATAGATTTACCCTTTTTTTTTTTAATTAGTTTTTTCAACAATTTTATTATTGGACCATATATGTGGACGGGATAAAGTCAGGATTGAGAATCAATCAAAGCCGATATTCACCGTTCTCATACACTTTCAAGGCCGATGTCTTTCAAGATTAAATGGTACTCCCTCCAAGTGGAGCTGATGCTTGTGGCTTCTTCAACAGTTTTGGATATGGGTATGCATCTATGAGACTCGTTCAGAACGTTTCCTCCATTGTAGGGTCCGGTTGGCGAGTTCAGAACCTTTGCACATATGGTCACCTATGCCTACACTTGATCAAGTGTTAGCATCTATATTCCTTTTGTTTTCATAAATACCTTTTTTCACCCTTTTAAATACATTGAATGGGATAAGTGTCAGTATCCTGGAACGTATGTCCTAGGTTGGTGATTGACAAATTCAATGAAATGGAGATACCAAGGTTGTGGGCCCACGAAGTGTGACAGATCAAATATAGATAGTCTCTTGTACACGAATTTAAAACGGTGAATCCAATGCCTAGCGCTTGTAGGTTTTGCTTGAAGAGAAGGCACCAGGAGGTCAGTGTATCAATTCCTATCACATGGATGTGTGAGTTTGCATTTAATGTATTCCCTCGCCCCTTCTTCTCCCTATAATATCCCCTACTCTAGAGTGCGTGAGTGAATCCTATTGGGCAGTTCATTAAGAATAACATGCACCCTTCATCTGTGTTTAAAACACAAAGCGCATGAGACATTCTGGCTCATTCACAATCAAGCCCCAGTCCAGACTGGTCCAATATATATTTTTTTTGGGGGTGGGGGGAATTGGGAAGAACTGTCCTTGGTCGTGTCTTCATGCCCAAACACAGCCTACTGTGTGAAGATTTCTCTACCCTTTGGATTGCATGCTTGTCGATGCTTCCGCCTGCCCCTCCCATTGGTCCATTCTGTAACTCAATAGCCACAAGACCAAGAACTATTCTATCATCTTTTTTTTTTTTTTTTTTGATAGGTGAGAGTGAAGATTCCAATACGTATATCCATATGTACGTGTATGGTAGCTAGATTTCTACCATAGCTCCATTCTTTACTCTTGATTTCTCCTTGTGGTCTTCGTTTCTCTAGCTTTGCTTTACTTATTTTTTCTGAGTGGAATGGAAAAGAAAGCAATGGTAGGCCGGGTCCAAAAACAGTTTGGAGGGTTATAAGATCAAGACCAGCTGGTTAGACTGGTTGAACCCATTGTAAATGGTCATTTACTTATTCGGCCTTTTTGTTGACCCATAGGCTTTGCCTTTCTGAAAACCAAAGCTTAAAATAAATCGTGAGCCCCCAGTTTGATCGTTTTGAAGGGGTAGCTAGCTAAGTTCTTGGTTTGGCCATTTCAACCAAATCTTGAAAGATGTCAATTGTAATTAAATCGGTTTGATATGTTTGTTGCCGGACTAATTTTTGGGTTTAATGGAGAAATAAACCAGAAAACCCTAACCGGTATGCATTTTCATTCATTAACTTCATTTACGCTCTGCTAGTTTGACTGAGAAAAAGGGAAAAGGTAATAAAGGGGTAGTTGTGTGGTTGGAGTTTCCCACAAACTATAATAAATATGAGTATTTGAATAAGTGCAGTAAAAAACTTACTAAGAAACTTACTAGACAAGTTTATCAATTATTGCCGTTTGTTACACTCAAATTTTTTGGGCTCTACTCTCTAGTTTTACTAATTGCAAAAAAATTGATTTTTTTGTCTCTCTTCTCTTTTTATTTCCTCTTCCAATAGAATATCACCTAAGCACCCCACCTCCATTTTCTTTCTTCCACCAAATTCCATCATACTAAAAACCACATATTTCATTATTTCTTTATCTTTTCTTTCCTTGTCAACTTAACCCACAATATGTGAAATCCACCTTCCACCCTTTTTTATCCATCAAACAAGCGGGCCTTCCAAATTGAATCCTAAGGTGGTTTTTGCCTTCATAGTTTCCTGATGTTGACGGCCATCAATAGGGCTTGCTTCGCTTAGTATTTCTTAGTGCAATCAAGTTTAGCCCACTTCCACTATTTTTTTAAGGACATTTCCTGATCCAAGGTATCATAACTTTTGCATGATTACGAGGCTATCACATTCACACTACAACGATGTCAGGAATTGTTAGTTTAGAAAGTGGAGTGAAATCAAATAAAAATTTGATTACCAATGACTGTCAAGGCATTGTGGAGAGAGAGAGAGAAAGAGAGAGAGAGAGGGTGCTAGTATATCCTTTGTGGTTGGTTCTAAAATTTTTTTCCCTTTTAAAAAGTTTTATTGTTGGGTAGACTTTTATTTAAAATAAAGGAAAATCATCCCTACATTGTCATGCACCCTTACGCCTAGACACAGCACGAGGCAAAAATACCAATTTGACTCCCATGGTTGGATTAAGGATGTGAATTTGTAACCGAAACTGTTTACCGAAATCGAACCGGTCCATTTACACCGAAACCGCAAAACCGTTTAGTAAATGGTGCGGTTATGGTTTCAAGTTTCAAGCTGATTAGCTAAATGGGTTGGATTGGTTTTAACCACGAAACCCATTAGTTTCAAACTGAATTGAAACCGTTTAAACTGTTTAAACCAATCCGATTAATCCATATAACAATTAAATAAAGTAGGGGCAGAATCGGTATATCACTTTCAAAAATATAACCCTAACTAAAAGCGATTGGAATGAAATGGATTTGAGATGTCTCGAGTTCCCTACTTCCCTTTTCATGGTTTGAACCCCTAGTTTTCTCAATCAGGAACGTACGATTAATCTATCAGTTACAAAATAACCAAACAGTCTTCATTCAATTCTTCCCATCTTCTTTCTTCATCTTCCTAGACTCTAATATAAGGATATGATGATTCATTCATCTCTTTCATTTGCACGGCCTTGAGAATTAGGAACTTGGGTTTATGGGTTTATAAGGGAATGCTCGGAGAGATGAAAAGGATCCTGAGTTATAAATTGAGTCACATTGGAGAATGGCATGCAAAGAAATAGCACTATATTATCAAATTAAGACATACCATCATCAATATAGAATCTCTTATTTGTGGTTGCCAATTATTTTTGGATAAGTTTATGATCTTTAGTTTAGAGATGGTTGCAAGTTATAACAAATCGATTGTGAACCGTTTTACAAACCGTATAGAATAAACCGAAACCAAAACCATTTAAAACCGTGAAACTTACACCGTTTAGAAATCGTGGAAATTGAAACCGTTTACTAAACGGTCACGGTTTCAGAAAGTGGAACCATCTAGTAAATAATGTGGTTATGATTTTAGTTAAATAAATGTGAACCAAACCAATCCGCACCATTTAAACCAAAACCAAACCTATTAACATCCTTAGGTTGGATGTCTGTGCAGATCTCTTTGTTGGCTTCCACATTGGCATAGTGGCCATGCGATTAGGTAGCAATTCCAAACCCTTAAAATAATTATACTCCTTTTGAGAAAGTTTTCTTCCACTGCGAAAAGGTTACCACACCATCCTAGGTAAGGGTGTTAATCGGTTTAGTTTCGATTTAAACGGTGCGGATCGGTTTGGTTCACATTTATTTGACTAAAACCATAACCGCACCATTTACTAAATGGTTTCAAGAGTGAAACCGTGACCATTTAGTAAACGGTTTCTGTTTCCACGGTTTCTAAACGATGTCGGTTTTACGGTATTAAATGGTTTCTATTTCAATTTATTCAATACGGTTTGTAAAACGGTTCACAATCGATTTGCTATAACTTGCAACCATCTCTAAACTGAAGATTATAAGCTTATCAAAAAATAATTGGCAACCACATATAAGAGATTCTATATTAACGATGGTATGTCTTAATTTGATAATCTAGTGCTATTTCTTTGCATAGCCATTCTCAAACATATAGAACTAATATCATACAACATCCAAATCCAGCTTTCTATAGTATAAAATATTAAAATGACAAGTGGTTCATCCAAAACACCCCATCTGTGATAACATAATAACATAATAACATATATGGATTACAAGTTCATGATCTAAAGCCTAAACTTGAACTGAATTGGAATAAATCATACCAAAGCAGGATGATCACTTAATTTAATTGTTAATTGTTATACGGATTACTACCCCTACTTTATTTAATTGTTATACGGATTAATCGGATAGGTTTAAACGGTTTAAATGGTTTAAGTGGTTCGGTTTAAACGGTTTCAATTCGGTTTGAAACCAACGGGATCGCGGTTAAAACCGACCCGACCTTTTAGCTAATCGGTCTGAAACTTGAAACCATAATTGCACCATTTACTAAACGGTTTTACGGTTTTGGTGTAAACGGATTGGTTCGATTTCAGTAAACAGTTTCGATTACAAATTCACATCCTTAATCCTAGGGTTTACAAACCCATATAGGGTTTTAATCTATTCTTTAAAATACCCTCCCACATGCATTTGAAGCCTAGTGATCATTTTGTTCCCAAATACTACAAAAACTTTCTTCATGGCATTTTCCTTATATTGGGGGCACTTATTTTCCATAGCACTTTACATCAACTTAATTTATCTCCACTATCAAACCACCGATTGAAAACTTTCTTTGTTGGAGCTGAACATTTTATCATCGTATGGATCCTATACTGTTAGATAAGTAATTCTAGAGCTTCATGGACAAACCACAACCCTATAATTAGTACCACAAAGAGGGCAGGTGAATGTGTTGGTATGATCATCTCGGGGGTAACTTAAAGCATCTTTGCACCTATTCTTGAAGAACTGAGAGTAGTTAGTGATCTTTACCCACAGAGAGAATAGTTAGTGGGCCCGTCATTCCCTAAATTGGAAGGAAAAGGAAGAGGAAGTGGAAGTGGAAGTGGAAGTAGAAGAACAAGAACAAGAACATGGGCTGGTTGGTTGAGGTCATCTTGGGAAGTGATGGACCATAGGCTATGTTTCATTGTTTGGGCTAGAAAGACGAGGCTGAAAGAATTGATATCCTCCTGTTAAGTAGTGATTATGTGGTCTTAAACATGTTGCCTGTTTCATTTAATTTGTCCTTTGGAAAGAAATTAGATATTTTTTCTTCATTCTAGGATAAACGATAAACAAGCAGAAGTTGCAACTTTTGAGTAACTATTTATTTTCTTTATAAATAATTACTGGACAGTGGACATGCACATCCTAATTAAACTTTGGGGAAGTGTTTCCTGTTTCTTTTGGCTAAGAGATCCAAAAATTGAATTAAAAGAATAAAAGATATAGTACAAAGAGACAAACTCAAAAAAGGAAAGAAAATCTGAAGCCATCAGCAGGGGAAAGCCAACAAGAAAATCAATCCAAAAGGTTTGCATGAATCTATAGCGAAGACACATATTTGAGGATGGGAAGTGTTTCCTGTTAGGGAGTGTGGTTTCTGGGTAAATGCGAGGGTTAATGGGAGTGCATGAGAAACTATCTACAGAAGAGTTATTTTCCCTTTTATTGAGGGTGGGCTAGTCATTTTGCCCCTAATGTGTTTGACGCAGGGGCCACACTCCCCCATAGAATACAATTTTCCTTTTTAACTTTTCAGAGAAAAAGAATGCTAACTGTTTGTGTGGTCTGCGCTCAGACACAACCCATTATAATTGACTGCCCTGCCCTCTTACAAAGTGAAAACCTCCCTTTGCTGATGCTCTTATGCGTCATCACCTCATTGGCCCCATGCGGGTTCAGGGGCCACGCGACCTGATAGTGTCCTCTTTCCCCAACTTCTTAATAAGAAAGACTTGAATGAGATAGGAAGAAGGAAATGCGACAGCAGTTCCTAAAGTTAAAACATTGATTAAATAAAGGAGGAGGGTTTTGTACGCTGCCATTGTGCAATTTTGAGTTTTGGAAGGAGGTATTATGCTCAAGGAAAAACTCCGTTTAGATTTACTTGATGCTTTTTGTATTCTCTGAGGCCCAAAAAACAAGCAGTATATTAGACGTTTTATAGGGGTTGCTTCAATAGTCTGAGTCTTAAAAGGGATGCTTGTGTGAAGTTTCAAATTTCAATTGACAGTGTACAAATCTTTTACTCATAAATCAATATAACTTCAAAAACTCACATAAGGCTAATATAGAGCACCAAATCGATCTGATCGTTGATGAGGTTTTTTCTTTCGAAACTCCCTTCCATGATTCAACTTTCCACATTAGGACCAACTACTACCTATGTGAGTTGATTTATTTTATTTTTTATTTTCATTTGTAACCCCTTAAATCCCAAAAGCTCACCACCTTTGTCTTAAAAACCATTTCAAAGGGTTAAACTAGAGTGAAAAAATAATATTAAGATTTTTTTTTTGGAAAGGGGGAGGGGTGGTGTGTGCCATGTGATAGGTCAAATTAGAGTGCAATTTTGTGGACAGATGCATATTAAGTTTCAATCAAAATGGAATTGACAGAGTGGCATAATAAAGCATTAAATGAGTGCCTTCCAATTTTCAATGCTTGGACTAGAATATATGAGAGGGAGAATATTAATGCCAATCTACCGGAAGTACATTGAAATTACCACATCACCTTTCCACATGACACAAACTAGAGATATTGTTAATAGAAAATACATTTGACTTTTGTATTCAGTAGTAAAACTAAATGCAAGATACGATGCCGAAATAAGTGTAGGAAGTTACAATTTCACAGATTAATTGTAGAGTTATATGCTAATGCTAATTTGAGATTTTATCTAAGTCTTCTGAAATATGAATTTTTTATTTTTTTGTTAACCAAGGTGTCCAAGCCAGTTTACACACACCTCGACAGTCTTTTGAAATGTGACTAAAACAAATTAATAAATCCAATACAAGAAGTACCTAAAAATAGGATCCTTTAATGCTTTGAAGCTTTATCCTCCCCCCCCCCCCAAAAAAAAAATTGCTAATCTTCCATGCCGGGCACTAGGCAGGTATGACAGCCGAGTAATATGCATAACTTAAAGATTTAATGCGAAAAGAAGAATTCTCCTAGAGTCAACACCATATGACTGTGATCTCTCACCAAATTCTATCTAACTAAAAATTATTTCCTTTCTTTCCCATGTCAGTTGCCAACCTACCCACATTATGTGGAACCACCCTCCACTCCTTTTTATCCATCAAATAAACAGGCCTTCCAAATTTGAAGGTTTCATGATCCGGGCTGGCTTAGGGCGGTTTATTCCTTTAAGGTTTCCTGATGTTGATAGCCATCAATAGGGCTGACTTGCTTAGTATTACTTAGCTCCATCAAGTTCGGCTCCACTTCCACTCTTAACTCTTAAGAAATTTGTTTCCTTATCCAATGGTCATCCTAGAGTATTATAACTGTAGCATGATTCCTAGCTAGGTTCTTAGACATTCACACTACAACGATCTTGGGAATTTTCTAGGTTAGAAAGTGAAGTAAAATCAAACAACAAAATGGGAAAGGTTTGTCAAGCAAGTCGTGTAGGGGAAGCATACCAATGAGAAGTGCAGAAACATTTTCTACCTAGGGAAGAGGCCATTTCATGTGAGGAAACAAGAAAGGTGCTAGTATACCTTCTATGGTCGGCTCAAAAATATTGTCCCTTAAAGAAGTTATTGTTGGTTATAATTTTATTTAAAATAATGGAAAGCATCCTACATGTTCATGCATGTACCACATGCTAAGACAATGAGGATAGCTACATGACCACCCTACCCCCTTGGTTTTTTTTAGCTAAAGATCAGAATTTTATTGAGAACCAGAAAAAAGAATGAAGAGAAATACAAAAGGAGCTAGAATACAATGATAGACTCAGCAACTAAAACAGAGAGAGCCTCCAACTTTGGCATTGCCATCAGCAGAGGCTCACAACTGCTATCTATAAATGCGGAATCGAGGGTGACCAGCTTTGTCATGGATTAGCTCATCAATGACCGATTGAGGAAGACATCTTCCCTGAAGCAGTGAGTGATCTTCCAATCAATGGAGTTTGTTTCCAAAGAAATTCTATGCCAAAGCTGTTGGCAGTGTCTTCCCTAAAGTGAATGACCTTCCAGATCCAGTTCACGTAGGGCACTCTACTAAGATAATCATCCCTCAAGATGCTTATGAGGATCGGCTAGGGAGATATCGATTTGCCTTGATTGGCATAATCAACTTCAGATTTGTATCTTTGGATGACATTCGAAAGGAGGCCCATGAGTCATGGAATCTGAAGGGCAAAGTGAAGATGGTGCCCATGGGCAAAGGCTTCACAATTTTTATTAGCCATTAATTGAATCTCCAACTTTGTCTTTCTTTGTCCATTACCACCATGAAATCTAAGGATAAACACCTACTTTTACTTTATATTTGTTAAGGTAAGGGGCGCACCATGGAATCTTTGGATGGACAAACTAGTTTTGGTGTGCATGAAAAACTGATGTGGTAAGCTGTGCATGAAAAACTGATGTGGTAATTGTAATAGTTAGAATCTGTGGACTAATCCGGAATGATCATGTGCCACAACATCTTCTAGTTTTCACAGTGTTTTGTGTTGTGTCTGAGAATAGAGAATGTAGAAGGGCAGCATTCTTTCTCCTTAAAATGTATATTAATAATTGAATCTCAGAAAATTTAATGGTTATAATTCTCTCTTGAATTTTGTATGATGCATGGTAAGGAATGAAATTAAGGAGATAGCTAGAGATGTTAATTCATGATGATAAGGTATCATTAATAACTAATTCAAACGTACAAGCTTCATCAAAAAGCAATAAAACAGACTATGCCACTTTAGAAGTAGCTTTCAGTATGTTAGAGAGAGAGAGAGAGAGAGAGAGAAATAATTAATGCAGTATAATATATATATATATATGATATGCATCGATGCAACTACACATATTCATCTTTTTGTTAGCATCGACGCAACTTGTTTTCATTCTGCTTGTCAGTTCCTTATCAGAAGACTTTCTTTGGTATCCTTACTGTTGTTTATTGTTAGCCTGTGTCTGGGATATGATTGCGCTTTGATTGGAACCTCCAGAGTTTGATACGTTTGAGATTCTACAAAATGTCCTCTTTTGGAGACTGATTCTATACAATATTTTACTAATAAATCTATTCATTTTCTTTATTGTATTTATGTGGCAGAGTCTAATTCCATCCAAAGTTAAAGTTTTTGTTGAATTTCTTATAATTTCCTTCTATCCTGCTATATACATTTCTTGACTTTCTGATTTCTACATTAAAGGAATTTTCTTTTTATTGCTGTCTGATGATATTAGGTTTTCATTTCTCTCTACTTCAAAGTTAACAGAAATTTTTTATCACCCATCATTGGAGAATGTCGAATTTATTTTTATTCCATAAATGCACTGGGTTTCAGTGCCAATTCCTCTACTTTTTCTGCTCATCTCTATCGAATTCTTATCAGTTCCCTCTTTCCTTTCCAATTAATTGGACTCAGTCGCTTTCTTCTTTTTTTAGCTTATGATTAGGGTTGTCCTGACATTAAATTCTTTACAATCTTAGCTGTTCTTGTTCTTTCACTATGATATCCTTCTCTTGCTTTATTTGATTATCTTATGGAGGCCTCTCGAGCCCAAGTGGGTATGAAACTCTCTGATGTTTATGGTATTTCAAAAGGGTCTTTGGGTGGAATCTTTTGTGAAATGGAAATACATAAGCTGGATTCAACTGTGGGAAAAAATTTACCCTGAAGTAAGTTCATTTCAGAATTTCAAGAAATGAGTTCACTTCTTTCTTTTTCTTTTTTCCAGTGGTATCTCCAGATTTTGAAACATAATTGCTACATTATCACTTGTGTTAATTCTTTACATCTAATTCAGATAACCTGTGCTTCTTCATTTATCTCTTGCTGGTAGAGTAGGTGGTCCTAAAATCAACATTTTACTAACAAATAAATCTCCTATAGCTAATATTCTTATATACTAAAGAAATTTCTTCCACCATGATTGTTAGTTATAAGAACTCCTGTTTTTTAGGTTCATTGCCCTTGTTTATCCATCAAATGTCCCTAAATGTTATCAATAGATCTAGACTTTTTGAAACCTTCTTGTGTTTTCTCTCCTATTCCCAAATATCCATCGCAGCAGCTTACCTTCTCCACCTCATTATGCTCATGGTCTCAAGCTATGATTACTCTTCCTCCATGTCTGGCTTTTTATCTAACTCGAACTGGAGTTTACTTATCTGCAGGTGAACCCTGATGTCCATTTCCTAAAAGATTTAGGCTTGGATAGCTTGGATACTGTTGAAATTGTAATGGCTTTAGAGGAGGAGTTCAAGCTGGAGATTCCAGACAACGAGGCTGATAAAATTGATTCCTGCCCCCTTGCTATCGAGTACATTGCTAACCATCCAATGGCTGGTTAGCTCTAGGTTATTGCGTCCCCACTGAACTGATTGGGTCGGCCATTTTGTTTGATTTGTTGAGTGAGTGGTTGTAGAAATATAATCTCTGCCAGTGGATCAAAATAATTCTGATCTCTTCGATATTGTAATTTTGGTGAACCAAGATAATGAAAGCATTCATGAACTATGTTTCTCTTGAATTTGTCATGCTTCAAAGCCTAAAACACTTAGTAGTTCTTGTCTCCAATCAACTTCGTGGCTTTGCTTGCCTTGAGATCTAAAGTGCGATGTGCTTGTTTCATTTCCTGGTTATATTCTGTCGTAACATGAACTTTTCCTTGTCTTGTACTGTTTGTATTGAATGCAATTATGGGACTCAATACACTCAGCTTACAGACTGTGGCATTGTTCATTTCTGATGGTTGTCATGCACTAATGCTTAGAAATATCAGCAGGAAGTTAAGTAAATGGGTTATCACAAGGAGATATTGGTACAATATTTACTGTAGGTGTCTCCACAGCCAATCTAGAATTATATTGTACGAAGACTATCTAGCCACCTACATTTCGGTGCATGGTTGATGCAGATCAGATTTGCGTGCAATCAATGTGACATCCAAATGGAAGTCGGTGGAGAGAGAGAGGAGAACCAAGGCATGATAGCCTTACTGATACTGCATCAGGTGCTTGCCTGATTATGCCATGGCAAGCACTAGCTTGTCGTTATGACAAGGAAATGGGGCAATTTAAGGCAGCAAAGAGGCCCAAGTGATGATTAGATATTGAGGGAGAATTTGAAATTAGAAAAGGCTAATGCATAACAAGCCTACCTGTAATCAAATATAGCCTTTTGTTATATAGCAGATCATCCACTTACTCTTCAATTTCCTGGTAATTGAATAGTCCTGAACCCACTCTGCATCCACTTACTCTTCAACCTACCTCACTCGTTGTCAGTCTCTCAAAGGCTATATTTCACTGTGGGGGCTGGAAGGATGAGACTGAGGATTAATCTCCTCCTATTACATAATAATTACATGGGCTAAAACAGGTTGCCTGTTTCGTGCAATTTTTTCTATGGAAAGAAATTAGATATCTTTTCTTCATTCTATGATAACCAATAAACAAGTAGAAGCTGCAATTTTTGAGTTAATATTTAGAGGAAATATGACTCACTCCTCTGTATTTTGGCGAAATATCGTGTTCTCCCAAAACATTTTCAAAAATATTCTATTAGCCATCCCTGTCAGTGAAAATGGTTGCTCCTCTGTATTTTGGTGAAATATCATGTTCTCCCAAAACATTTTCAAAAATATTCTATTAGCCATCCCTCTCACTGAGAAATAGTTGTTATGTCATGATTTTATTTTTTTAATACCTAAACTACCCTCACAAGTGTAATACCAGTTAGAACCTTTTAAGAAGAAAAAACATAAAAAAGAGGATTACCCTCTCTTCAATTCATCTTCCTCTTCAATTTGAAATCCTAGATCCTCCATTGGAGACTGAGATAAAAATGAACTGTGAAGAATGTGAGAAGAAAATGGAGAAGGCAGTGAGAGGGATGAGTGGAGTGACACAGGTAGAGGTGGATCCGAAACTCACAAGCTGGTGATAGGGTATGTGGATCCAAAGAAGGTTTTGAAACATGTACAGCATAGGATTTGGAAGAAGGCCGAGTTTTGAAACATGTACAGCATAGGATTTGGAAGAAGGCCGAGTTTTGAAACATGTACAGCATATATATATATATATATATATATATATAGAGAGAGAGAGAGAGAGAGAGAGAGAGAGAGAGAGAGAGAGAGAGGAACGAAGTTCAGCAAGGAATTTCGTGGCCCTTGTATTTTACCACTTCGAATCATTACCACTGAAGATTTCCTGATGTTATTTGCATAAAAACGAAGCTCAGGCATGGCGTTTTTTGGGCCAATTTGCATCCCCAGGTGTTGGCAAGGACTGCAACTAAAATCTTGAATTTCTTGGAAAATGAACTGAAATCCCAATTTGCATCCCTGGTGCTGGGGCCGATGTTCCAACCCATTGCCATAGGAATGCTCCTGCCATAACTGCTGGAATCTCTTTGAATTCTCATTTTAAGACTTAAAGCTGCCACCACTTGAGAGCAGGGGTAATTTTTCCTCAACTTGTGTCACTCCACTCATCCCTCCCAAGGGTTTCAGATTGAAGAGGAAGATGAGTTGCAGTCTATTCCTCAATTTTTCTACTTAAAAGGTTATAATTGGTATTACACTTGTGTGGGGGTAGTTTGGGTATTAAAAAACATAAATTCATGACTTAACCGTTATTTTTCACGGAAATGAACAATTGCTAGGATATTTCAAATTAGGGGAAAAGAAGTGATATTTTCTCTAATATTTATTTTCCTTATAAAAATTATTAGACAGTGAAAACACTCTAATTTAACTTTTAAAGAAGAAAGACTTGAATGAAATGGGATAGAGTAGCCTAAAAATAAATACTGCTTACATAAATCAATATAACTTAGAAAGTGCAGAAGTTACAATTTCACTTCAATAAAAATTGCACTAACCTTTGAAACACTTTTTGTATGATTATTTTTTGAAAATTTAACTCACAAGAAGTCTTTATTTTTCAATAATTTTTTCCATTTGTCCATTTGTTTTGGAGTAAAATTTTACCTTTCATAAATATAAAATTTTAAAAGTAATATTTTATGGGTTGAAAAATTTTTCAATGTTTATTTCCTAAGGATACGTTTGGTTATAAGGGGAATTAAAGGGAATGGAAGTGCAATTTTCATACTTAAAAAAGAAATATATGTAATCATTACCCATGTGACTTTAGCATTAAGTTCAAATCATTCCATATTTTGTTATACAAATTCACTTTACTTTGCATCCAAAACCCTTTGCTATAGTATATAAAACAAAAATTACATGTAAAATATATTATTACTAAATATGGTTAAAAAATTAAGTAGTTTATACAATTATATGGGGTAATGATTATAAACATTTCTTTTTAAAGTATAAAAATTTCACTTCCCTTCCCTTCCCTTTAAATTCCCATTGCAACCAAACGGAGCCTAAGAGGTAAAATATGATGTAAAATCTTTTAATATAATCAATTATGTTATAACCTTCTATTCAAACTACAACTATTGGTTCAGCTATTTTATCAAATGTGATTCAAGCTTAACTTGATCAATTACCTCAATGCTTTCCGCATCTGAGCTCCATGGCAACCAGCTGCAACAAGCAAGCAAAGTATGTGATTCAAGCTTAACTCAACTTTGATTTAAAATTTTGTGCCTTCATTTATCCAAAGAATCAAGTCAATTGAAATTCCTAAGATCGAGACTCAATTTGACAAGGAAGAATTGATTGAAACGCTAAGAATAGAAGGAAAGACATTGAAGTTTAAATCTATACCACCGAAGAGAGAGGAAACATAGCTTGAACCTTGATCTGTTGTTGAATATCTACCTTGGAATAATTTTTTTTTAGCAAGAATTTTCTGTTCAAGAGCGCCCTATCGCCAAAGCATAAGGGCCCTCTCCGACAAATTTTTTTTTATCTTTTTTTCATTTTTTTAAGATAAAATACAATCGTATCCTGTAGTGTTAACACTGTTAGAGTCATCTGTTAAATATATTTTTTAATCCCATCCCTTTTTTTTTTACCCCTATCTCCTTTGTGTACATTCGGGTTGAATTTTGAGGACCTAAGGTTGGATTAGGGTTTAAGAAACCCGGCCAAACCCGACCCTGTTTCACCCCTAATAGCCCCATTGTTGGAATCTTCACTTTGGGCTTCCCTTATGTGGTCTTTGTTTCTATAGCTTCTACTTTTGTTGGATGTGAAAGGGAGAGAGAGTGGTCCTAGGCCAGGAACGAGAACGGTTTGCATGGTTGTAAAATCCAAACCAGCTGGTTAGATGGGTTGAATCCACCCTAAATGGTCCTTTCCTCATGCAGCCTTTTGGTCAGACCTTAGGCTCACTTTGCAAACCAGTGCACAAAGCAAACCATGATTATGGTTAGGCCATTTCGACCAAATTCGGAAAGAGGTCAATTATATTGGTTTGATATGTTGAGGACCTAAGGTTGGATTAGGGTTTAAGAAACCCGGCCAAACCCGACCCTGTTTCACCCCTAATAGCCCCATTGTTGGAATCTTCACTGTGGGCTTCCCTTATGTGGTCTTTGTTTCTATAGCTTCTACTTTCGTTGGATGTGAAAGGGAGAGAGAGTGGTCCTAGGCCAGGAACGAGAACGGGTTGCATGGTTGTAAAATCCAAACCAGCTGGTTAGATGGGTTGAATCCACCCTAAATGGTCCTTTCCTCATGCAGCCTTTTGGTCAGACCTTAGGCTCACTTTGCAAACCAGTGCACAAAGCAAACCATGATTATGGTTAGGCCATTTCGACCAAATTCAGAAAGAGGTCAATTATATTGGTTTGATATGTTGATCGGCTGCTATTTCAAAGCCATGTGTTTAAGGACGAAAATACAAGAAAACCTTAACTAGATGCCTTTTAGGTTATTAACTTCATTTTATCATGCTCTATTTGTTTGATGGAGAAGATAAGTTTATTAAACATAGTTATTGTTGTCTACATACAGTGATTCTTAATTTTGTTCTCATCTCATTCATTTTCTAAGTGCTATGAAATGCAAAAAGATGATTTTGTGTCTATCTCTCTTCTCTTTTTTCTTTCCTCTTTCCCATAGAATACCACCCAAGCATCTTACCTCCATTTCCTTTTTTTCTCAACAAATTCCACCTAATTAAAAATTACATATTCCATTATTTTCACCTTCCCCTTTTTATCCGTCAAACAAACGGACCTTCCAATATGAAGATTTCATGATTGAAGAGTGTTGAATATGATGTCCAGGCTGGCTTAGGCTGGTTTTACTCCAAGGTTTCCTGATGTCGACAGCCATCAATAGGGCTGGCATCTCTTAGTATTTCTTAGCTCTATCAAGTTTTGCTTTTTCATTCTAGCCAAAAAAAAAAAAAAAAGGTCTATCAAGTTTTTCCCCACTTCCATTCTTAACGACTTGGTTTCCTGATCCAATGATCACCTTATCAATACTATAGTATGATTCCTAGATTATCACACAAAATACAACGATTTTAGGAATTTGTTATATTAGAAAGTGAGTGAAATCAAATAAGAAGTTGGGAAAGGGTGAGTTCTCAAGCTAGCCCCATAGGGAAGCATACCAATGAGGAGCGTTGAAACATTTCCTACATAGGAAGCCATCTCATGTGAGGAGAGAGAGAGAGAGAGAGGATGCTAGTATACTTTCTGGATTTTGCATCCAGCTAAGAAAACTTTTCCCTTAAGAAGCTTCACGGTTGGGTAGAACTTTATTTTGAAATTAAGAAAAAACATCACTACATGGTCATGTACGTACCCCTGCACACAAACAAAATGAGTGGCAAAAATACCACCCTACTTCACTTGGTTGGGTGGTTGTGCAGCTCTCTTGGTTGGTCCCTATGTTAATGCAGTGGCCACATGACTAGGTAATAATTCCTAGCCCTTAAAATAATTATTTCATTTTGAGAAAAATTTACTCCACCTCTGAGAGGGTCACCATACAATCTAGGGTTAAACCAATATATAGTTTTAGTACGTACTCCAAATACCATCCAACGTGCATCTAAAGCTTAGTGGTCAAAGGGATCACATTCATCGTGGCTTAAGGAAAAACTCAGTCCTTGTCATTTTGTGCTCAAATATATACCACTACAGAAATTTTCTTCATGTCATTTTCTCTATAGTGTGGACACACATTTTTCATAGCAACTTTACAATTGTAGAAGACTTAGTCAATCAGTGCATGGTCAATTTAATTAAGTAAGTGAAGACTGAAAATTGCAGTGGTAATTAAACTGGTAAGAACGTCCCTCTTTCTAACGGTCCAACCCTTCAATGACAAATGAGTTGAAGGCAAAAATTATATATATATATATATATATATATATGTGTGTGTGTGTGTGTGTGTGCGATACCACAGTTAGTTAAAAAAATGTGTTCAATATGGATGTGTTTTAAACGATACAGAATTTGAATGGGACAATAAAAAATATGATCAAATATTTAAAAAAATAGTAAAAAATGAAAAACAGACAATACATGTTTTAAATATTTAGATTCGAAAAAACGAGGCAAAAAAAGGGAAATATACACATATATTAAATCATAGAAGATAATATTTTATGGGCAATAGAATACCAATCTAGCATAGCAAACACGAGACCCGTAGGCCAGGGGCAACACAGTCTTTTCGTGCTTGAGCTAATGCCCAAACTGATAGGATTCTTTTTTCCAAATATATATATATATATATAACCATATAATGTGCTTGAATATCAAATTTAATCAAAATAACAAGATTTATTTTCGTAACCTTATGATGCTTAAGAGTAAATATAGCCATTTTTTTTAGCTATTGCAAACTAAGTAGGAACAGCCCAAGGAGACTTTAATCACACACTAGTGGGGAAAGGGGGAATGATAGGAAAATTGGGGTGGGGTGGGGTGGGGTGGGGTGGGGTGCGGGGATGACACATGTGACAGGAGTCGATCCTTAGACCATCCACATTCATGGTTTCTGCTCTTCATGCATAGGCTGCAACTAGTGCGGTATGCATAGATCCACAAGAATATTTGAAGACTTCATTAATGATTTCAGCAAACAAATTCCTAACAAGGAAAGAATTGAAGACCTCATTAATGGTTTTAGCAAATTACTATGGAAAGAAATGAAGAAGAGTGACTTTAGTTTAAAAAATTAAAATCCCCAATGTTCAAGTGGCCATTTATTATTATAATAGGTGGCTGAATTTTTTTCCCATTAAATGCACGGTCATTTTCTTTAGTTATAAAAAAACTGATATGAGAATAAAACACATTTTAAACAATCTGACAGTTCACGTTTTTTTCCCATCTCTTTGGGAGTAATCCCGCAATGCACATATGGTACATAAAAAATATAGGACGGTAAGGCTGTTAATTGGCTTGGTTTAGGTGTAAATAGTTTGACTCGGTTTGGTATAAGAATTTTTTAAGTATAAATAGAACCAAAACATTTTCAAACATAACTCAGTGGAATGCTTAATTCAGTGCATTATTGGATTTCCTTTTTAGTAAATAGTTGGATGTGTGGAGGAATTTGCACGTCATATTCGTGGTTTTGTAGAGAATGGTATCATCCACATGGAGTCATATAAGAAAACAGTACTATGATGTTGTGGCGGTTTTTTCTTTTCAAGAATAGAAAACCCATAAAAGGAAAAGAATGGCGTGGTTGAGAGAAGTCCTTGAAGAATAAATTAATATTTTGAAATTAAAATCATGCTTTAATGGAATGGGAATCAAACTGGTATTTTCAAACCCTTTATAGCATTTCCTTGTGTTACATGTTTATTTATTGCTTTAGTAAATGGGCAATGATGGTGGAAGGAATTTGGCTGTTGGGGGAGGGGAGAAGCCTAAAAATGAGGTTAGGTTATCAAAAATTACAAAGTTACATCATCTATCCAAATTTTTATTTCACATATGGCATTCGATCCGGTATTAGTTGTTGTCGATATTGATAAAGTACCCATAAGCTTTGGATAGTATTGATCTGAACAGGGCGAAAATTCATTTTGTTAGATAAAGCAAGCATAAGGAGGATGGAGAATAGAAGAGATCTGAAATAATTGTAATGAGATGGGAGATCTATTTTTGGAGGGGAATATCAAATCATGGAACTCACTACCACTTTTGCTAGATGTCCATAATGCTTTGTTCAAAACCTTTTTTTGACTCAAGGCCGACAAGGACATGGTCCTCCTTAGTCTTTACATGTCCTAACTTTAGTATGTTATCTTACCTTTCTTAATTAATGAAATTTTTATTTCATAAAAAAAAAAAAACCATTTTTATTATGGCCAAGTGAGGTGTGGTGTATAATTGTAGAATACTTGATTAAGACTAAAGTGTATGTGTTTACTTTTATCTGTAGCCGATGCCAGAGGTGATGACAGTGCAAGAGTCATGACAACTAGTGTATATGAGAGGTTGTGAATACCAATAGTGATCTGTGTATGCGTCTAAGCTCTTGGCAGCCTTGCTCATATTAGCTCTGGGTAGTAGGGTGTTTAAGTCAAGCTAACAGTGAGTATCAACAAAAAAAATTGGGAACACCAAAGAGAGTTTGGGATACAACGTTAAAACAAATTGGGAGAATTTTTATAGACCCAGATTAACCCCCCTCTCAATGTCAACCTGGGAACAACAGAATCCATACATATTCCTTGATTGGTTAGATTCTCTAAAGAATTTTTTGACTAGTATGGAATGAATGGGGTAAGGAAGCTTCACTTTGTTTACTTGCGATTGATTGGTCATGGTAGAGAATGGTGGAGATTCCATAAAGGGGGTTAAAGTTAGGATACATGACCCTAAGACTTGGGAAGAGATAAAGCACGAGTTAAAGGTTAAATACCAATAAGAGCATATCCAAAGGAAACTTCTCCTTCAATAAGATTACTACCAACAAGCATTTAAAGTTGAAAAGAACTTCAAGCAATTGTATATAAAGTTCGATTCGCAAGTTGGGTAGTGCTTGAAATATTACACCAATAACGTTAAAGCAAAGGTTGAATTCAAATTTATATTGTCGAAGGAAATTGAGAGAGCATAGGTTGAAGAAAAGGAGTCTAACGTTGAATTCAAGATGAGATGATCTCAATTCAAGATGCCTCCTTCCCCACACCCGCCACCTTGCCTAGAAAAAAAAAAATGTAAAGAGCTTATCTAAATTTATGGTGAAGTTGCAAATCAACATCAATAAAAAATTTAAGAAGCCTAAAGTTGGTAGTAGTAGCTAATTCTTCTTAAAATAGGTTTTTAATTAATGTTCCGTGTAGAGAATTTGAAACATGGTTGCAAGAAGACACCTAGTAGGATGATGGTGGGAGTGGGCCGTGTTCTTTGGGATTACCCAATGTAGCTTTCCTTTGGCAGCTTAATTTCTTGTTCCTAGCTCCATCATATGGACAACCCTTAACCTTAAGGCTTATGTTAGTATGTTATAGATGCTCCGAGCATGAGAGAGAGAGAGTGGCAACTGATGAAAGGTCTTTACATTTGAGTGCCTTTGAAGCCAACCATAAATAGAAGAACCCTTAACACTCCTTGCCCTAATTGGAAAAATGGAAGGATGCAGACGGAATATTACTAAATGGAGTTTCGGGATAAAGACACTTTCTTCGTTGGGCGAACTTAGTTGCTGCCAAAAGGAGGCTCTCATTGGGACGAAGAGCTAACGTTCGAGATAACCCATGCCTAGGAGAGAGCGAAGTTTTATAGAGTGGTTGTGCACACTCCGGTAGACTTAGCCGCTTGGTGGTGCAAAATGGAGATGCAAACGAAGTGTATGTGTTTACGTTTATCTGTTGCCGACGCCAGAGGTGATGACAGTGCAAGAATCAAGACAGATAGTGTATATGAGAGGTTGTGAATACCAATAGTGATCTCTGTGTATGCTTCCAAGCTCTTGGCAGCCTTGCTCATATTAGCTCTAGGTAGTAAGGTGTTTAAGTCAAGCTAACAGTGTGTATCAACAAAAAAAAATTGGGAACACCAAAGAGTGTTTGGGATACAACGTTAAAACAAATTGGGAGAATTTTTATAGACCCTGATTAACCCCCCTCTCAATGTCAACCTGGGAACAATAGAATCCATACATATTCCTTGATTGATTAGATTCTCAAAAGAATTTTTTGAATGGTATGGAATGAATGGGGTAAGGAAGCTTCACTTTGTTTACTTGCGATTGATTGGTCATGGTAGAGAACGGTGGAGATTTTATAAAGGGGGTTAAAGCTAGGATACATGAACCTAGGACTTGGGAATAGATAAAACATGAACCTAGAAGACTTGATTAAGACTAAAAACTGAGAAAAAAGAATTCAAGATGAGATGATCTCAATTCAAGATGCCTCCTTCCCCACACCCGCCACCCTGCCTAGAAAAAAAAAATGTAAAGAGCTTATCTAAATTTATGGTTGAAGTTGCAAATCAACATCAATATACCATTTAAGAAGCCTAAAGTTTGCAATATTAGCTAATTCTTCTTAAAATAGGTTTTTAATTAATGTTCCGTGTAGAGAATGTGAAAGATGGTTGCAAGAAGACACCTAGTAGAATGATGGTAGGAGTGGGCCATGTTCTTTGGGATTACCCAAAGTAGCTTTCCTTTGGCAGCTTAATTTCCTGTTCCTAGCTCCATCAAATAGACAGCCCTTAGCCTTAAGGCTTATGTTAGTATGTTATAGATGCTCTGAGCATGAGAGAGAGAGAGAGAGAGAGAGAGAGAGAGAGAGAGAGAGAGAGAGACTGGCGACTGATGAAAGGTCTTTACATTTGAGTGCCTTTGAAGCCAAACCATAAATAGAAGAACCCTTAACACTCCTTGCCCTAATTGGAAAAATAGAAGGACACGGATGGAATATTATTGAATTGAACTTCGGGATAAAGACACTTTCTTCATTGGGTGAACTTAGTTGCTCCCAAAAGGAGGCTCTCATTGGGATGAAAAGCTAACTTTCGAGATAACCCACGCCTAGGAGAGAGCGAAGTTTTATAGAGTGGTTGTGCACACTCCGGTAGACTTAGCCGCTTGGTGGTGCAAGGTGGATGTGCATATGAAGTGTATGTGTTTACTTTTATCTGTAGCCGACGCCAAAGGTGATGACAGTGCAAGAGTTATGACAGATAGTGTATATGAGAGGTTGTGAATGCAAACAATTATCTATGTGTATGCATCCAAGCTCTTGGCAGCCTTGCTCATATTTGCTCTGGGTAGTAGGGTGTTTAAGTCAAGCTAACAGTGAGTACCAATAAAAAAAAAATTGGGATCACCAAAGAGAGTTGGGATACAACGTTAAAACAAATTGGGAGAATTTTTATAGACCCTGATTATTCCCCCTCTCAATGTCAACCTGGGAACAACAGAATCCATACATATTCCTTGATTGGTTAGATTCTCTAAAGAATGTTTTGACTAGTATGGAATGAATGGGTTAAGGAAGCTTCACTTTATTTACTTGCGATTGATTGGTCATGGTAGGGAATGAGGAGATTCTATAAATGGGGTTAAAGTTAGGATACAAGAACCTAGGACTTGGGAAGAGATAAAGCATGAATCTAGAAGACTTAGGATACATGAACCTAGAAGACTTGATTAAGACTGAAAACTGAGAAAAAAGAATTCAAGATGAGATGATCTCAATTCAAAATGCCTCCTTCCCCACACCCGCCACCATGCCTAGAAAAAAAAATGTAAAGAGCTTGTGTAAATTTATGGTTGAAGTTGCGAATTAGCATCAATAAACAATTTAAGAAGCCTAAAGTTGGCAGTATTAGCTAATTCTTCTTAAAATAGGTTTTTAATTAATGTTCCGTGTAGAGAATGTGAAACATGGTTGCAAGAAGAAACCTAGTAGAATAATGGTGGGAGTGGGCCGTGTTCTTTGGGATTACCCAAAGTAGCTTTCCTTTGGCAGCTTAATTTCCTGTTCCTAGCTCCATCAAATAAACAACCCTTAGCCTCAAGGCTTATGTCAGTATGTTATAGATGCTCTGAGCATGAGAGAGAGAGAGAGAGAGAGAGAGAGAGAGAGAGAGAGAGAGAGAGAGAGAGAGAGAGAGAGAGAGTGGCAACTGATGAAAGGTCTTTACATTTGAGTGCCTTTGAAGCCAAACCATAAATAGAAGAACCATTGACACTCCTTGCCCTAATTGGAAAAATGGAAGAACGCGGACGGAATATTACTGAATGGAGCGTCGGATAAAGACACTTTCTTCATTGGGCGAACTTAGTTGCTCCCAAAAGGAGGCTTTCATTGGGATGAAAAGCTACCTTTTGAGACAACCCACACCTAGGAGAGAGCGAAGTTTTATAGAGTGGTTGTGCACACTCCGGTAGACTTAGCCGCTTGGTGGTGCAAGGTGGATGTGCATACGAAGTGTATGTGTTTAAGTTTATCTGTAGCCGATGCCAGAGGTGATGACAGTGCAAGAGTCATGACAGATAGTGTATATGAGAGGTTGTGAATACCAACAGTGATCTATGTATATGCATCCAAGCTCTTGGCAGCCTTACTTATAGCAGCTCTGGGTAGTAGGGTGTTTAAGTCAAGCTAACAGTGAGTATCAACAAAAAAAATTGGGAACACTAAAGAGAGTTTGGGATACAACATTAAAACAAATTGGGTGAATTTTTATAGATCCTGATTAACCCCCCCCCTCTCTCAATGTCAACCTGGGAACAACAGAATCCATACATTTTCCTTGATTGGTTAGATTCTCTAGAGAATGTTTTGACTAGTATGGAATGAATGGGGTAAGGAAGCTTCACTTTGTTTACATGCGATTGGTTGGTCATGGTAGAGAGAGAATGGTGGAGATTCTATAAAGGGGGTTAAAGTTAGGATACATGAACCTAGGAGTTGGGAAGAGAGAAAGCATGAACCTAGAAGACTTGATTAAGACTAAAAACTGAGAAAAAGGAATTCAAGATGAGATGATCTCAATTCAAGCTGCCTCCTTCCCCACACCCGCCACCCTGCCTAGAAAAAAAAAATGTAAAGAGCTTATCTAAATTTATGGTTGAAATTGCTAATCAGCATCAATAAACAATTTAAGAAGCCTAAAGTTGGTAGTAGTAGCTAATTCTTCTTAAAATAGGTTTTCAATTAATGTTCCGTATAGAGAATTTGAAACATGGTTGCAAGAAGACACCTAGTAGGATGATGGTGGGAGTGGGCCGTGTTCTTTGGGATTACCCAATGTAGCTTAATTTCCTGTTCCTAGCTCCATCAAATGGACAACCCTCAGCGTTATGACTTATGTTAGTATGTTATAGATGCTTTGAGCATGAGAGAGAGAGAGAGAGAGAGAGAGAGAGAGTGGCAACTGATGAAAGGTCTTTATATTTGAGTGCCTTTGAAGCCAAACCATAAATAGAAGAACCCTTAACACTCCTTGCCCTAATTGGAAAAATGGAAGGACATGGACGGAATATTACTGAATGGAGCTTCGGGATAAAGACATTTTCTTCGTTGGGCGAACTTAGTTGTTCCCAAAAGGAGGCTTTCATTGGACGAAAAGCTAACTTTCAAGATAACCCACACCTTGGAGAGAGCGAAGTTTTATAGAGTGATTGTGCACACTCCGGTAGACTTAGCTGCTTGGTGGTGCAAGGTGGAGGTGCATACGAAGTGTATGTGTTTACTTTTATCTGTAGCCGACACCAGAGGTGATGATAGTGCAAGAGTCATGACACATTGGTGGAGGAGCCAATGTCAGCAGCCCTTGCCCATGTCCAGCTTACTTTTATCTGTACCCTCGGGACTCTTCCTAGGTCCCGAGGGAGCAGCCATTAATATTAAGTTTCAGCCACATTGGTGGAGGAGCGCACCAGATTATTTCAAGAATTCTTGAAACTTTATTTTTACGCTGAAACTTTACTTTTACGCAGTGTAATTCCTATACCGCTATCACTATCACTAATTCTGATAATTAGCTAGCTTATGGGTGATCCCACATTGGGTGCCTAACACATTCCCACCTTTTAAATTAACACTGGTCCAAAGATCGAAGTGGAGCATCCCTTATCCAATAATGAGTCATAGACTTCTCTCTCCTAAGGGAGAGGGACATATTTTGGATCCTAGGCTCATCATCTTAGATGACAACTCTCTATTTGACATTTGATGTGAATTCATGTGATATTGGAAAGAAAGTCATAACCCGACACAAATTTGACGCATATGACCACGCGGGTTCCTTGAATCCTTTTGGGAGGGATGATATGGCAAATCTTCAGACCACCATTATCTCTATAGATGCCCCTAGGTTTTCCTTCTGATATTACCAAAAAAAAAAGGGGGAGTTTCCTTGTGGCTGTCTTACAATTCCAAACAAGAAACTTATGTGGTGGAGATTGCTTCCATGGTGGTCCGCATAGCATTGAGAGACCTTCATAGTAGAGATAAACGACAGCCCATTTGATAGAGTTTCAGATTTAGAACAAAGTTGAAAACAAACAAGAGGCAATTGAATGATAAAAAATCAGGTCCAGTTTTTAAGCGTTGCTTACGAGTGAGAAGTATTACTCTTTTGCAAAGTTTTCTACAAAAATGCAATCAAAGCCTTCAAATCTAAGGATCACATGGCCTATGTTGGGACTTGTGAAGACGACTTTGATGGAGAGTATAATTATTTTTACTGGTTGGCTTTAATTGCACCGTATATTAGCTTTGTTTTGATATGACCTTTACTATGGATATGTTTGTTATTTTATCTATAAATAAAAGATGGGAAATCCAAAGTTATTTTTATTTCTTTCAGCGACATTTGATGAACTGGATTTAGTTCTTCCCTTTTCATTAGTATGAGCTTGATTATGTCTCAACTCAAGCACTCAATGTCAAGTATTGAAATGGTAGGCGATTTTAAGAACAACTAATAGCCTGACTAAATAACATTTAATCTTTGATTGTTAAATTTTTTTAAAAAAGAAGAAAACAAAACAAAACAAAAAACAAACGTTCAATTGGTAAAATATCCTAGCCCAAGGTGCTTTTTATTTTAGGTCTAATGTTTGAACCACTCTCATGCCCTTTTCAATCTTCCTTTTTACTTTTCATTTGGCCCTAAACCTTTCAAGTAATTGTTATGTAAGTTTCTCACGGTGATTTTTTAGACTGGTTACAAGTGCTTGGGATTCTGAGGTTTCTGTTGGCGCAGGCTCCCTTCTGTCCAGTTGATGTTTTTTAGTCTTTGCTTTTCTCCAGTTTGTATAGCTCTTTTGTCTTTTAGATAATTTTTTTTTCTTTTTTTTGCTCTTTTACATGATTTCTTCTTAAAAAGAGGTTGAACCTTATTGACGGCATCCGTATCCAAAGTCATAAGCCCAAAAACGGCACACTACCCTATTGATTATGATGCATGAAAAAGCTTGTTTTGATATCATTTGACAGTTTTCAACCTAAAGCTTAATCTTGAAGGAGGTGAGAAACTTCCTAAGGTCATAAACTCAACAATTGAACAGTATTTGGTTGATTCCCCCCCCACCCCCACCACCCAATTCATGGTTACAGAACTCTTTCACTACGTCACTTAACAATGATGTTTTTCATAATCAATTTGGTGTGCCAAGGTGGTTGCTATTGTCAAAACTTAATTCAACATTCTAGGTTGTTCTGGTTTAGATCATGTAAATTATTATTTTATTTATATGGGTAAAGGTTCTTTACACTGCCAGTTTGGCGGATTTTAGGATATTTAAGACTAGATTGTACGTTGGGTTTTCATATCTAAGGGGGCAATTCTAATTCTGAGTGTTTTTTTTTTTGTCTTAATCAATTCTAGTTATCTCTGTGGTGCAGGACCTCTCAGGAACAGAAAACTTTCTCTATATATATACAAAATGAAAGCACTAGAAATAGTGGATAACAGCATTTTCAAGTGATGTCTCCTCCTTAGTATCATCCATAACCATCATAATTCCCTCAATTGGCCATGCCATCCAACGGTCAAGAACACTCTTTGCACCATATACAACCTCATCCCAACATCAACCTGGGCAGCACTATTCAGACCAGGTGGCATCTTTGCTCTCATATTTAACTCATCCACCAAGCCATTTGTCCTATTGACCCAGGCTAACATCCGCTGAATCCCAATTACTCTTGCAGCTAGTACCCCACCTAGCCGGTGTATCCCTAGCTGGAGCAGCACAACCCCACCATCAGTATTCCCAAGCCCATTATCACTCATCCCAAGCCCAAGACCCGACCAATGTATGTAATCTACCTCTATCCAGTCCAACCCAAGCCCATCTCATCCTTTCATCCCTTAACGGCTCTACAATCTACATCCCAGCCATGCTATTTCAGTTCCTACCCCAACTCATATGATCTTTGCACCAACACCACAATTGAATTTAAGGACAACTGCTGAAAGTCCAGTCACCACTCTTCATCAGAGTTCTGAAATTCTTGAGTCAACCAAAACTACAAAAGTTCGATTGGAGTCTGATACTACTCAAAACAAAGGAAAAGCTAAGAGGCAGAGAGGTATGAACCAGGAGGACAGAGTCGCTCAAAACAAAGAAAGGGGGAATTGTAAATGGGGTCGAGACATTGCTCAGTTTCGTAACATGCTAGATTCTTGCTGCCTTGTTGATTTAGTAACCCATGGTCCGGTGTTCACTTGGAGCATAAGAGAATTGGATCCTTTGTTTCAAAAGTTCTCTACATGTCAGAACAAGTTGTGTGATTGGAATAAAGAGACCGTTGGCTACCTGAATTCCAGAATCCAGAAGTAAAAACAAGAGTTGACCAATCTGCAAGGGCTTTCTCCATCGGCTGCTTCCCAAGAACGTGAAAATAAGAGGACAGATTTTTTTATTTATTTCTGCACAGTCCACAGTAGATGAAATTAAGACTATCCCTTTTCTCAATGGGTCAACTAAAATCACCAGGGTTTGATGGTTTTCCCCCATTGTTTTTTCAGAGATTTTGGGATATAACCAATATCGAGCTAGTTTCTTTTGTCCGCAATTTCTTCTCCTCAGGGGTTCTGCCTCCTCATACAAACGACATGTTTATATTTCTTATCCCAAAGACCGGTACTCCTGAAGCTATAGAGCACTACAGGCCCATCAGCTTATGTATTGTTGCTGTTAAAGTGGTTACAAAAATCTTGGCTAATCGGCTGCGGAATTCATTGCCTCATCTTATTTCACCAGCCCAATTTGCATTCATTCCCAAACGATCGATCTCTGATAAAGTTTACTTCCCTTATTTTGGGGTGTGTTACCTCCGTCAGATACTCTATCATGGTAAATGGAGCTACCAAGTGCGAAGTTATTCCTTCAGGAGGAATCAGGCAAGGCGACCCCTTGTCACCAGCCCTATTTATTATTTGTTCCCATGCTTTGAGTAATGTGTTGTGCAATGCAGAACAAAGCGGCCTAATCCATGGTCAGAAATCGGTCCAAGCCTCTTACCCATCTCTTATGCGCCGATGATTGTTTCCTTTTTGCCTAGGTCAAGCTTCACGAGCTACAACAATTAAAAGTTTGTGTTAAGACTTATTGCAAAGCGAGTGGTAAGCTTATCAATGTTAAAAAATCTAGTCTTTGTTTCAACCCCAACACAACATCCCGTTTGAAAAGGTGGTTCTCTCGGATCTTCAAGATCCCTTATGGCGATAGACCAACGAAGTTTTTGGGCCTACCAACAGAATTGGGAATCTCAGTCTTTCATGAGATCAGCGACAGGGCATCTAAAAAGATGTATGGTTGGTCGAAATCTCTCTTGTCCCATGCGGGAAGAGAAGTTTTATTGAAGGCAGTGGTTCATCCTACTTCCATCTTTGCTACTAGTCACTTCAAGTTACCTATTGCCCTTCATAACCAGTCTAAGGGCTTGGGTTTCGAGATCCTTTGCTCCATAATAGGGCTTTATTATCCAAAAGTAGCATGAAAGTTGTTCTCTAATCCACAATCCCATTTGGTAATTTTTATGAAATCTCTATAATTCCAAATTGTGATTTTTCGGATGCTAATTTGGGAAGCTCCCCTTCATGGGCTTGGAGAAGCGTTATCGAGGGTAGAAAAGTATTGAAGGTTGGTCTTATGTGGAAGACTGGAGTTGGAGATAAAATTCAGATTTGGCATGATAGATGGGTCCCTTCAATTCCAGGTTTTCGACTACGGAATCAACCACCCACAGGGTGTCCTTTGAGGTGGGTTTCAGATATCATATTACAAGATTGTCACCAATGGAATACTTCCCTCATTGATGAATGGTTCAGTCCATCAGACAAGGCTAATATCCTTCGAATTCACATTCCTTTGGGGATCACCTTGTTTGGGGTGCCTCTAAAAATGGGTTGTCCTCTGTCAAGACGGCTTACCACCTACAATGCAATCTCCTATGGCATAAATCTAGTAATTGTCCTTCTTCATCCAAGATAAGTAAATGGGAAGGAACTCCTTCGACTGTCTGGAAATCAATTTGGCAGTGTCATGTCCCTCCCAAAATTAAGGACTTCATGTGGAAGGCTTTTGCATCCGGCATAGCTTCAAGTAAAGGTTTTCTCCATCGGCATATGCAGGTTGACCACAATTGTGGGAGGTGTGGAGCTGAGACTGAATCCCCAGACCATCTTATTCTCCACTGCCCCTTTTCCAAGGCAGTATGGTTTGCTTGTCCACTAGCCATTAAGTTTCCCCAATCTGACTTTTCTCTCCAAGATTGGAATGCTGGATGGAGCAATTTTTCTAAATAGGGGAAGAAGCATGCAAGAGAGATGAAAACCCTTTGAGGTTTCATTTTTTGGCATATTTGGTTGGCTCGTAATGATATCTGCCTTTGGGAGGAAGAAATGGTCACCAGAGGAAGTTGTTGAAGCAGCACAATTGGCACATGTGGAATACCTTCAAGCCCAAGAGTCTAAATCTTCAAACCATCAAGGCCAAGTCCAACGTGACATTCAACAATCATTTTGGACCCCTTCAACAATCATCCCACCCTTTTGTTAAGTTAAATTGTGATGCAGCGTGGAAGTCAGATCATAGCAAATGTGGACTAGGATTCCTAATTCAAGACAACAAGGCAACCCTGTCTCAGTGAAGTCTGAAATCCTATATTTTGACTCAATCATTGATGGTAAAGCACTGGCCATTCGAAGTGGGTTATTGGAGGGTATTTCTCTCGGTCTTTACTATATCTCTGTGGAATCATACTGTTTGGCCCTCATCCAGTATATCAGATGGTCCCAAAAAAGTGTACCACTCTCATCTCAGCCCATTGTGGATTATATTTGATACCTGACAGGTTATTTTATTGATTGTAAATTCAATCATATTCGTAGGAGAGTCAATTTTTTGGAGACTCTTTTGCTCGGAAAACACTATTTATAACGTGTATGACAGTTTGACCGAACTACTCTCCATGGTTGAAGGAAAATTGTAATGTTTCTACCATGTCCCGGACACATTTTTTAGAATACCATGTGCCTGACGTGTAAAAAAAAAAAAAAACTAGAAATAAAGTTTTTTTTATCAACCTTTTTATTTCAGTTGGTCCGATTCGGTTTTGTCAACCAGTTTCATAAAGGTCAAAAGCGAAACCAAATTTGATTCGGGCTGAACCGATAGGTATAATTGGTTCGGGTTAGGAATTTTTTTAGGGGAGATTACTTATTCGGGTTGGCAGGTACGGAAATAGAGCTTCCAAAGCGCGCACAGGTAGGTTGGAGTGTGGAGGCGTGGAGTTAAGAGAGTTGAGAGCAGAAGTCGAGCTTCTAGTGCCATTGCCTGATGGTAAGCCTGGGGAAGAGCAGAGAGAGAGAGAGAGAGAGAGATGGCATCCATCTAGCTGTGTATTTTCATTATCTTGCAGTTATTTTGAGATGATTTTTGCTGAAATCCCAAGCTTTCATTTATCTCTGCATTGAAGGTTTAATCTTCCAATCTGTTTTATCCATTGTTGTTGCTGCTGGCTCAAGATCATCTAGGGTTTTGACTGGCGTGGTTCATTAATTTTTTTCCCTCTTAATTCTGCTGCTACCCGGTTGCCTTTCGTTAGAGCTTTAATTACCTAAAAGACGATTTTTTCGTTTCATCAATGTCAACGATTGTCCATTCCATTTTTCGTTTTATATCGACGTCATACGGTTTCAGAAACCCAAGGTATATTATTACTCAGAAGCGCATGCTTGGGAGTACTTCTGCTGCTGATAACTACTGGAATCTCTTGCAGAAAAATGATTCTGGATCAGGTTTAGAGCGAAATTTAGGAAAAACTAATGGAAAATTAGATGCTTTGTGTGTCGAAGATGTTCTGCGGAGGTGCTCCTCTGATCGAGCAATACTGGGACTGAGGTTTTTCATTTGGGCGGGCCTTCAATCATATTATAGACATAGCAGTTTGATGTATAACAAAGTTTGTCAATTATTTGAGATTGATCGTAAGCCACAATTGCTGAATGATGTTTTAGAAGTGTATAGAATTCGTGGTTCTTTGGTTACTGTGAAAGTGTTTAAAGTGATTTTAAATCTCTGTAAAGAGGCAAAGCTCGCAGAAGAGGCTTTAGGGGTATTGAGGAAAATGGGAGAGTTCAATTGCCGACCTGATACTTCTTCCTATAATGTTGTTATACGACTCTTCAGTGAGAAGGGAGATATGGATGTGGCATCTGGACTAATGAAAGAGATGTCTATGATTGATCTTTACCCTGACATGCTAACTTATATCGAGATGATCAAGGGCTTCTGTAATGTGGGTAGGTTCGAGGAAGCCTGTGGGCTTTTCAAGGTTATGCACACTCATGGTTGCGTTCCAAGTGTTGTGGCTTATTCTGCATTGCTTGATGGATTTTGTAGGGCTGGTAATATGGAGAGAGCAATGGAGTTATTGGGGGATATGGAGAAAGTGGGTGGTGATTGTTCACCAAATACAGTTACATACACTTCTGTGATACAGAGTTTCTGTGAGAAGAGAAGGTCAACAGAGGCACTAGGATTTTTGGATCGAATGATGGCTCATGGATGTCGTCCAAATCGAGTTACAATTAGTACTTTGATTAAGGGTCTCTGTGTTGAAGGTCGTATAGAGGAGGCTTATAAGCTTGTAGATAAAGTTGTTGTGAATGGGAGTGTTTCAAGTGCTGCATGCTATAGTTCTCTTGTAGTTTGCTTGCTGCGAATAAAGAACATAAAGGAGGCAGAGAAACTCTTTAGAAGGATGTTAAATAATGGAGTGCAGCCTGATGGGTTGGCTTGTAACTGTATGATGAAAGAGATTTGTTTGGAGGGACGGGCCATGGATGGATTTGGTTTGTACTGTGAAATGGAGAAGTTCAACTCTCTAGATTCTGTGGACTCTGATTTTTACTCGGTTCTTTTAGCAGGACTTTGTCATGAAAGTCATCTGTTGCAAGTTGCAGAGGTTGTTAATGCAATGATCAAGAAGAGGTTTCGATTGAAAACTCCTCATCTTGATGTTATGGTTGAATGCCTGGAGAAATCTGGTCAAAAGGAACTTGCTTTGCATCTTGCAAAACTTGGGACATAGGGGGTGGGGAAAGATTTTCAAGGTCCTCTCTCTCTCTCATTGTTCTTAGACCTGTCTTCCAATTTGTTCTGTTATTTCATAAAACTGTTTCTTTCTCTTCTATGTATATTTGATGTTTGTTGCATCTGTGTCCTTTTTTTGGATTGTACTGATATTTCTTTTCTCTTAATATTTAGTTCAATATAAATTATACTATTATTTTTCCAGCCGGGGGGGGGGGTTATGGTGGACTGCCTGTTCTGCCAGGTTTAGTGGAACCCAGCCCATAATAAGAAGGCCACAATGTCTATTTGTATGCTTTATGTCACCCTGAACATACTCCTATACATGGCAATGTCAAACATTAGAAATAGCCCAAAAGGTCGCAGAACGGACATGTTTCCTGACGATATAGCAACTTCCAACCTTACAAGTAGGTATGGGCTGTCCTAGACTAGCCATATGTTGAAATTTGTGGTCAAACTCAATAATATGGGCCGCTTGTATTTGAATATTCCTTTGTATTTTGGACAGCCCATAGTTTTGGCTTTTATCTTTTAATTTTTAACCTGCTTTTCTTCATGTATAAAACTCAGAATTGGGCTGAAATTTATAGGCAGATTGGGGTTTGTGGGCATACTTGTGCACCAAATTTTGAATGCCAGATATACTGCCAAACGGAAGATATAAGTGGGTCATTCTGCTGCCAGTTTCCCTTGCCTGTTTCGAGAAGTCAAATATTTTGAGGAGCAGTCCAATTCCTGAAGATTGTTAGGGGAAAGCTCTGCTCTATACTTTTGAGATGACCCATCAAATTTGACATGTGATTATTAAAGAGGGTACTATAGTTATCTAACATTTTGGATCGGCCACATCAGCCTACACTTGGTACTGTCCTTGCTGCCAAGGTTGGTGATGCAGATCAATGGTATTCTAAGAGATGCCAAGGAAAAAAAAATCAACGCAGAAAGTCAACTCACCAGGTCACTCTCTGTGACTGTCGAGTTGATTCAGTTCTTAAGTCAGTGGACCAGCTCTACCACCTCCCCCACATGGGATATTTTCTTTGTCTTTATTTGTTATTTAAGTTTGTTAATTCATATTCCTAGTTGAGTTGAGAGTTTGTTTTAAGTAATTGGAGCTCTATCTTTAAGAGTTTTAAGTAGTTAAACTCACTACACAGGACTGCGACCAAGAGGGACTTTCCTGTATATATATTTTTTTGGGGTGTTAGAGAATGTGTCTCGGCTGGATGGCCGATCCCATTTAATTGGGATAAGGCTATGCTGTTGTTTTTGTTGTGAAACAATCTATATTCAGTTTTCTGCAGCAAATCTGAATCCAGTTGGAGGAGATATCTAGATCCTAATTATTTTTTTTATCCATCCATCGGATTGTCTAAAATTATCAGGTTTTGTTCATCTATACTTGAAGGTTGTTGAAACTGGGTCATACTATGAGGTAGGGGTGTCAATTGGACGGTTCGGTTTGGTTTTGGTCGGATTGATTCGGTTTCGGTCTAGGAATGAGGGAGACCAAAACCAATCCGTTAAGGAACTTCAGTTTTTGGTCGGTTTTGGTTTCGGTCCAGGTTTGATGGGGACATCAAGATGTACAGACGCAAGAAGAAGAAGAAACAACTATCTTTGTGGCTGGAAGAATAGAAAGAAGAACAAAAAGAGGACGAAAAGGAGGCTTGATCTAGCCTTTCCAGTGTTGGATCAAGTCCCCCTCTCTTTCCAGATTTCAGAAAATCTTGTGCGCCGCATTAGTTGTTAGTTTAGTAGCTTATTTTTAGGGCCTGTTTGATAACTTTTCAAAAAACACGTTTCTACCGTTTTTGTGTCCAAAAACGGCAGAAACGGAACAAAAAGCGTTTGATAAACTGTTTCGTTTCATTTGTTTTTAGAAATAGAAATAGAAATTTCTACCTATATATGGTTCAAGAAATGACCCAGGCGAAACAAGTACAATCGTTTCTGGAAATGACTCGTGGCCATTATTTCGCTGGTTACTATCGACTTCTAGAAACATGACTTATCAAACACCTTCAATTCTGTTTCTGTTTCTAGAAACGGAAATTTATGTTTTTGCCCTTTTTTTGAAACAGAAACGGCAGAAACGTTATCAAACGGGACCTTAGAATATTCTTTTCCTTGTTAGTCTTTTAATTAATTAGGAAACTACTTTATTAATTGTTAGTTTTTAGGAAGTTTTTATTTACTTTCCAATTGGTTCTTTTTTGTTTTTAGTAACTAAATTTTATATTTATGTAATGGCCTAGGCCACGATGGAGTTAATGAATGAATGAATGAGAATTTTGAAAGTTTGTCCAAATTGGAAAACTCCCCAACCCCCTGCGATTTCCCTCTCCCTCTCTGTTTCTCTCTCTCTCTCGTTAATCTCTCTCTTTTCTCTCTCTCAGTTCCTCTCTTTCTCGGTTTCTTCCCCTCTCCCTCTTTTCTCTTGGCTGTCTTAATATTGCATCCTCTCTATTTTTTTGGCATTATTGTTGAAGACATGTGCCCTTCCCTCAAGCAGCCAAGGATCGATCAAAGCACCATTGTTTCCCTACACTACTGTTAAGGATACTACTGCCTCTTCTTCAAGCAATCGAAGACTGGCTACTGCACTTTGTTTTCTGTGCTATTGTCAATAAATGTTGTTCTCCCTTCAAGCAAACAAGAGCTGCAATTATTCCGAATGGTTTTCTTCTACAACATTCAATCTAGACAGCAATCTTTAATCTCGGTAGACTTTGATTTCTTCTTCTCTTCTCTGTTTGGACAGTGGACAGGGAAGTAATTAAACTAAACTCCCCACCTCCATTAATCCCCTGTTATATGTTTGCGGCCCATTATCATTGAAACCAGCCCCTGCCCCTTCATTTATGCCTAATTTACCTACTGTTTTAAGTCTTTTCTTCATTGTTATATTTCCAAAACCCTTGCTGATTTTCTATTTTAGTTGGCGGCTAGAGGACATTGATTGTTTGCATATCCTATTTGATGTCTAGATTGATTTGTGTTGAACCTAACATTCGCATGACGTTTGTTCCTTTCCCATGTCCTCACCTGAAGCTTAAGTAAGTTTTTATGTGTTTTTCCGCTTAGATTGATATTGCTCCTGGCTAAATGTTGATTTGTCTTTATTTATTGCATGTTGAATCTTGTTTTGTTGAGCATATCTAAATCCCAACCTAATCCTAGGACCCCCCTTAAGTTTGTCTGACCCTAATTGAGTCACTCTTGTAGGGACCCTAGTTGCCTAGGAGATCCCCTACATTAGGTTTGTGATGTAGGGGTTTCCTAGGTGACTAGGTCTCCTACAAGATTAACTAACTAGGTAGGGTTAACTCAAGGGACTTGGGTAAATAGGACAAAAAAGAAACTCAGCAAACAAGATTAAGCATGCAAAATAAAATAAGACTAATAAACAAAATAGCAAAAAACAATAATAATCTAGGCGGAAAAACCCATAAACTCTTACTTAAGCTTCAAGTGGGGACATGGGGAAGGGAACAAACGTCATACGAATGTTAGGTTCAGCACAAAACAATCTAGACACCCAAATTAGATATGCAAACAATCAATGTCCTCTAGCAACCAACTAAAATAGAAAATCAGCAAGAGTTTTGGAGATATAACAATGACGAAACGTCTTAAAACAATGGGTAAAAATAGGCATAAACAAAGGGCTAAGGCTGGTTTCAATGTTAATGGGCTGCAACATATAATAGGGATTAATGGAGGCGGAGAGGGTTTAGTTTAATGATTTACCTTGCTGCTGTCCAGGTCTGAGGAGAAAAGAAGAGACCAAGGTCCTCCAAAATAAAGAGATGCAGTCCACTTTTGGTTGATGAAGAAAAGCCCAGCCGGATGTATAGAGATCCTTAGTATTGTCGATGTAGTTTGGTGATTGATGTTGGGGCTCTCAGCAACTCACGGACAGTAGGTACAGCCAGCAGTAATCCGTTCATTGAAAGGAGATCAGCAGCAGCCCAGGTGATGATCCATCCACGGAACAGGACCTTTAGTTATGCAAACAGTGGCTGCAATAGTGCAGCAGCAGCAGCAGAGAGTAAACAGAAGCAGAGAGTAACAGCAGCAGAGAGTAACAGCAACAATGAGTAACAACAGTAGTGAGTAACAGCAGCAGAGAGTAATAGCAGCAGTGAGTAACAGTAGCAGTGGCAGAGAAAAAAGAATGGAAAAAGAGAGGGAGGCGAGACAAGAGAGAAGAGAGAAGAGAGAACCGAGAGAATAAAGAGAGAAAAAAAGGCGAGAAAGAGAGTGAGAAAGACGAGATTGAAAGAGAGAATCGTGAGAGGGGTGGGGGCTTTGCTCCTTGGCTGTTTTTCAATTCACATTTATTCTAAACAATGGCCAATGGCCAATGGCCTTACAGTTAAATAGAATAAACTTCCAAACATAAAAAAAGATATTTAGAAACTCAATTGCTTGAAATAAAAAACTACCTAATAGACCAATAGAAAGAAGTCCTAGTTTCCTAATTATGTAAAACAATCAAATAACACTAGAATTAAAGCAAAGTACTATAATCAAATAAGATTTGGTGGGGTCCACAAGATCTGCTGAATGGGAGGACAAGGGGGGTCGAACCCAGTGCTGGAAGGCTGGTTTGACTCCTCACTTTCCTTCTTCTTTCTTGTTTCTTCTCTTTCCTTCTTCTTTTTTGTTTAATCCTCCAACCACAAAGCTGGATCTGGTTGAGTTTTCTTCTTTCGACTGTACACCTTGATGTCCCCATCAACTCTCCCCGGCTTGGAAGAATTTACCTCCGGTGAATTAAAGCTCATGTAATACTGATGTAGGACTAGGTTTGACAAGCCAAACTAGACCCAAACAACAGGATCTTGTAAACCAAAGAACAACCAAGAACCCAATATACCAGCTATAATAAATCAGCAAAAAACAATAATAAATCAGCAGTCCATCGATCTCAGTGTTTCAGAATTTCTGTAGCTGAATAGAGACCAGGAAAAACAGAGGCTTAGTAGTCCAATAACAGAGGCTGAACCATGAACAACAGCTACCAATTTTAATACATCAACAGCTGGAACAATCGAACCAGAATTCTGGACAGAAGTGAGTTAGAACAGAGATCGACCAGATTTGAAAGATTTAATATATCAGACAATCCCCTGGTCAGATTACTCTAAAAATTGGATCGAGTCTTCCATACAACAAGGGTAACACTCGACCAGAAACTCAAAGCCATCGGGTGGCCAAAACTCCAAATAGAATAGGTTGACAGAATAGGAAACAGAGAGTTTAACCCAGAAATTTCTGCAGAAAAATTCAGATTACTTACCTGAGATGGCTGAAGAAGAATAGTAACAATAAGAAGAAGAAAAAAACACTTGAAAAGAACCTCTTGGGCTTCACACCGCAAAGAGTCAATTGGATCAAACACCAATTCCATCAGCCTTGATCAAACACAAGACAACTCTTCATGAAGAAGACAATAGCAACAGCCATTATTTTTTATCAAAATCATTCTAGGCTTTTAGGAGCCTCCTCTTCTTTATTTATAATGTTAATGGGGGAGGGAATTACAAAATAGAAGTTTCCTCAAAAAGGAAACTAAATATTCTCCTAATACAATAGTTACTAAAAACTGAAATTGGAAACTAACTGAAATTAGAAACTAGTTGAAAAAGGAAACTAACTACTAATGACTTGACTCAATTAATAACTTGACTCCTAAGGAAACAAATATAACTCAAATCAAGCTCAACTAAAAAGGAAACTAATGAAAATGGAAACTAACTAGTAATCCCGTATTCAATCTTAGACCCTCCCTTTTAGACCCATAAAAGTGGCCTATTACACTCAAAACACATGGGATCAAAGGCCCAACATGTATGGAACCCAACCCTAAGCTTATTCCTAATAAAACAATCCTATTTAGGAAACTAAACTGCATCAACTCTCCCCATCTTGAAAAAATTCGTTCCCGAATTTTGCAGTGATGAGGGGGAAACAACATATCAGTAGTAGCTTTGACCATTCCCAAACAAAACTCTGGTTGCTTGTAAACTTGTGGAATGTAGTCTTCAAGGTGTGGAGCTTTCTCTTCAACGAACCATGATGGCATAACAAACTCTATATGCTCAACCTCTGAATCAATACCAACTGTGAATGTCATGTGCATAGAGTCGTCAATGTTGGTAACCTTCTCATCAAGGATTGGAGGAACAATCTCTTCCTTCTCATCATGAGTCTCAAAGACTTGTTGTGGAGTTCTTTCAATCACTACCTCATCTTCCACATCTTTAGTCTTGCCTATTATGCTCTCTTCAATGTAGAACTCTTCAGTTGAATCTTTTATCTCTTGACCTTCTGTCTTTGAAGCTTCAAGAACCATCTCTTCAATGTGAACCTTGACTTCAAGTTCTTTTGGTTTGAATAGAGGTATCTTCACTTCACATAGAGGAGTTGTGGCTCTTAGGGGTGTTGAAGTGTTAGGTTTAGTGGCTGGAAAATTGTTCTTTACCTCCCCAGCTTGGAAACCAAACCTTCTAACTGGTTGTGCTAGAAGCTCCTCTGCTCGTAGGGCCTTGTCAAAACAATCCCTCACTGAGTGCACTTCAACAACTCCGATACCCCTGTTGATTTCAACTCGCAATCCCAGTCGAAACCGAGATAACAGTTGCCTTTCATTCTCCCTTATGCCTGTACGAGAATAAAGTGCGTCAAACTTGTTCATGTACTCGGCAACAGTCATAGACCCTTGACGAAGAGAGTCCAGCTGGTCTTGTATGCGAGCTCTGAAGTTGCGTGGCAAGTATTTATCTGATAACTCAAGCTTCATCTCTTCCCAACTAGTAGGTTCTCTACCACGGTCTTCCAACTCTAGCTCATAGGTCCTCCACCAATCACGAGCAGCCCCAACTAGCTTAGCACGAGCTAGTTTCATCTTCCGTTCCTCAGGTAACTCATAATAGTCAAAATAGTCGTCTAGTGCCACTACCCAATCATAGAACAATTGGGGGTCATATCTCCCATCAAACTCCTTCAGATCGAGCTTGACCTTCTGTGAATCTCCAGAATACCTTGGTTGCACGGGACGCTCAGTCTCAAAATATCCTCTTACATGCTCTTCAAAAGTAGGTTGTGCTACCGGAACCCTCTGTGGTGCTCTCAGATTAGAGTTTGCTCTCCTGTTAGTCAACTGAGTAACCACATTCATTGAAGTGTCCACTTCGGGTGTGGTACGTGAACTGCCAGTAGGCTGTTGGGGTGGGGTCTCTTCATTCAACAACCTGGCATCCAATTCAGCCTTCAACTCAGCCTTCAATTCAGTCCGTAAGGTTTGCTGTTCAGCCTTCATCTCAGTCCTCATAGTCTGTAGCATCTCCATAAGAGAAACTAGGGTGGGGGTGTTGTTCCCAGCCATGCTTTGATACCACTTGATGTAGGACTAGGTTTGACAAGCCAAACTAGACCCAAACAACAGGATCTTGTAAACCAAAGAACAACCAAGAACCCAATATACCAGCTATAATAAATCAGCAAAAAACAATAATAAATCAGCAGTCCATCGATCTCAGTGTTTCAGAATTTCTGTAGCTGAATAGAGACCAGGAAAAACAGAGGCTTAGTAGTCCAATAACAGAGGCTGAACCATGAACAACAGCTACCAATTTTAATACATCAACAGCTGGAACAATCGAACCAGAATTCTGGACAGAAGTGAGTTAGAACAGAGATCGACCAGATTTAAAAGATTTAATATATCAGACAATCCCCTGGTCAGATTACTCTAAAAATTGGATCGAGTCTTCCATACAACAAGGGTAACACTCGACCAGAAACTCAAAGCCATCAAGTGGCCAGAACTCCAAATAGACTAGGTTGACAGAATAGGAAACAGAGAGTTTAACCCAGAAATTTCTGCAGAAAAATTCAGATTACTTACCTGAGATGGCTGAAGAAGAATAGTAACAATAAGAAGAAGAGAAAAAACACTTGAAAACAACCTCTTGGGCTTCACACCGCAAAGAGTCAATTGGATCAAACACCAATTCCATCAGCCTTGATCAAACACAAGACAACTCTTCATGAAGAAGACAATAGCAACAACCATTATTTTTTATCAAAATCATTCTAGGCTTTTAGGAGCCTCCTCTTCTTTATTTATAATGTTAATGGGGGAGGGAATTACAAAATAGAAGGTTCCTCAAAAAGGAAACTAAATATTCTCCTAATACAATAGTTACTAAAAACTGAAATTGGAAACTAACTGAAATTAGAAACTAGTTGAAAAAGGAAACTAACTACTAATGACTTGACTCAATTAATAACTTGACTCCTAAGGAAACAAATATAACTCAAATCAAGCCCAACTAAAAAGGAAACTAATGAAAATGGAAACTAACTAGTAATCCCGTATTCAATCTTAGACCCTCCCTTTTAGACCCATAAAAGTGGCCTATTACACTCAAAACACATGAGATCAAAGGCCCAACATGTATGGAACCCAACCCTAAGCTTATTCCTAATAAAACAAGCCTATTTAGGAAACTAAACTGCATCAAATACTCAAGTAGGTCTGGGTTGAGTTGTTGGACTTCTTGCATTGTGATCCAGGTGTTGTCAATTTCCGGACGTCCATACCACTTGACCAAGAACTCTCTAGAACCTCCATTGTGTGGACACAATCCTCTCATCAAGGATTTCCTCAACTTCTTCAGTTCTTCTCGTGACCTTAGGCACAGGTGGTAATGAGGTGGGAGGAAGTGGTTGGCTTGGCTCGGCTCAGAAGTCTCATCAATGTTGAAAGGGAAGTCTTCAAGGTCATCAGGATAGAAAGGGGTAAAGGTAGGGGTACCATGGTATGGGACTAGGTCTTCACCATTGAAAATATTGTTGATCTCCATGCTAGCTGGCAGATCAAGAACATACGCATTGGCACCTATCCTCTTGAGTACCTTGAACGGACCCGTGCTACGAGCATATAGCTTGCTCACTTTTCCCCTAACAAAACGTTGCGGTTTGATTCTTACCATCACCATATCGCCCTCTTAAAACTCTTGTAGCCTTCTGTGCACATCTGCCTTCGATTTGTATTGCTCATTGCTCAGTGCTATCTGTCTCCTTATACCTGCATGCAAATCATGTATATGCTGAGTAAAAGATTCAGCTGACTGGGAGGTCCTAGAACTAGACACGACTGGGATAAGGTCTATGGGTGCCCGAGGCTAGTATCCTGAACAGATCTCAAAGGGGGACAGACCAGTGGTATGGTTCTTAGAACTATTATATGTAAACTCGGCCTGGCTAAGGACTCGATCCCAACTGGCAAGGTGTTCTCCTATGAGGCAACACAATAAATTCCTTAAGCTCCTATTGACAACCTCGGTTTGGCCATCGGTCTGAGGGTGGAAAGCTGAGGAGAAATGGAGTTTCGTGCCCATCATCCGCCACAGGGTCCTCCAAAAATGACTAGTGAACTTAACATCCCTATCGGACACTATGGTGAGGGGCAACCCATGGTACTTGACAACCTCATTAAAGAAAGTCTGGCCACTATGGATGCATCGGAGGTCGTAGAGCATGGGATGAAATGGGCCATCTTCGAGAAGCGGTCCACAACCACATGAACAGAATCATGGCCTCTCGAAGTTCTTGGTAGACCAAGCACGAAGTCCATGCTAAGGTCCTGCCAAGGGGAATGGGGAATGGGGAATGGGTAGGGGAGTGTACAATCCTGTGTTTTGCTTTTGTTGTTTGGCGGTCTGGCACGTCCTACACTGACTCACAACTCTAGCAACATCCCTCTTCAGTCCTGGCCAAAAGAATCGGTCCTCAACGAAAGTGATGGTCTTATCTCGACCGAAATGGCCAACGACTCCCCAAGCATGCAATTCCCAGATCAGGAAATCTCGGAGTGAAGTCTTGGGAATGCACAACTTGCTTCCTTTAAAAAGAAAGCCCTCCCTAAATAGGTAATCCGAGCGGTTGACTGGGTTGCCTTCACTCAAGGAAGTGAACGGCTCACTAAAATCAAGACAGGTGGGGTATTGGTCCTTGACTCGCTCGAACCCTACAACCTCTACACTCATTGCCTGGAGTAGCACACTAGTCCGACTCCTAGCATTGGTGCGACTGAGGAACATGTTCACCCTACTCAATGCATCTACAGCAGTATTCTCGACACCAGGTCTGTGTTTGAGTACAAAAGTGTACTCTTGGAGAAACTCAACCCACTTGGCATGCCTCTGATTGAGCTTCTTTTGGGCACTCAGGTATCTCAGAGCTTGGTGGTCAGAGAATAGTACGAATTCTTGCGGTAAAAGGTAATGTCCCCAATAGCGCAGTGATTGGACAACCGTATAGAATTCTTTGTTGTATGTGGAATATCGTTGCCTAGCTTCATTAAGCTTCTCACTAAAATAGGCAATAGGGTGGCCCTCTTGTCCTAGGACACCACCTATCCCAATACCAGATGCATCGCAATTCACTTCGATGACCTTAGAGAAATCTGGGAGGCGCAGGACTGGAGCCTCAGTCATAAGCTTTCTAATTTCATTAAAGGCATTCGTAGCACTCTTAGTCCATTGAAACTTCTTTTTCATGCAATCGGTGATATGAGACATAATGGAACTAAACCGATAGATGAACCTCCTGTAGAAACTGGCTAAACCATGAAAGCTTCGTACCTCATGAATGTTAGTTGGCTCAGGCCACTCTACAATCGCTCTCACTTTCTCAGGGTCAGCAGATACTCCTTGAGCTGACACAACAAATCCCAGGAAGATGACTTGATTACTCATGAAGGTGCACTTCTTGGGGTTGACATAGAGTTTCTCTTGAAAGAGCACATGAAAAACCTTCTGTAAGTGATCCAAGTGGGAAGACGGGGTCTTACTATAGATGAGGATGTCATCAAAGTAAACCACAAGTAACTTGCCAATGAATGGTTGAAGCACTTGATTCATTATCCTCATGAAGGTGCTAAGTGCATTTGACAAGCCAAAAGGCATGACTAACCACTCAAAGAGGCCATCCTTCGTCTTGAAGGCTGTCTTCCATTCATCTCCAGGCCTAACCCTAATCTGGTGATACTCGCTCTTGAGATCAATCTTCGAAAAGATCGAAGAGTTGGCCATCATATCCAGCATATCATCAAGCCTAGGGATAGGGAACCTATACTTGATGGTGATCTTATTGATGGCCCTACTATCAACACACATACGTCAGGTGCCATCTTTCTTTGGCGTGAGCAAGGCAGGTACAACACACGGGCTAAGGCTTTCCCTAATGAATCCCTTCTGCAATAGTTTGTCCACTTGCCGTTTGAGTTCGGCGTGTTCTTTGGGATTCATTTGATACTGGGGTAAGTTCAGGAGAGAGGATCCTGGAACTAAGTCTCAATAGCGTGCTGGATGTCACACATAGGCGGTAACTCATCAGGTAGTTCCTCAGGGAATAGCCTCTCGAATTTCCTCAACAAGGGTTGCACTTCTCTAGGAGCCTCAGTGAATAAGCGTGACCTATCGGTATTACTCTGTACGACAACTAGAGCATAAATCACCCCTGACTCGTGACACTCTCCTTCAAATTGTTGTTGATTTAAAATGTTGAGTGTTTTGGTGGGGGGTGTTTGGATGTACTTCCCTTGTGTTCTGGAACCCTAACTTCCCTAGGGGCACTGAGGGTCAGTCTGATCTTCTTCCCTTTGAACTCAAAGACATAGGTGTTAGACTTCCCGTAATTGGTGACATCCCGATCATATAACTAGGGTCTACCTAGAATGATGTGGGCAACATCCATCTCTAGGACATCACCCCACACTCGATCCTCATATCCTGCAAAGTGTAGGGGAACTAGACACCTCAGATTAATGGGAATGGTGGACTGATCAACCCAGGCAACCTTGTAAGGCTTGGGGTGGGGTTTAGGTTTGAGGCCCATTCAAGCAACAACGCTCTTGGCGACCGCATTCATGCAACTCCCGCTGTCTATGGCGACGCGGCAGTTCTTGCCCTGATGACATGTGTAGGTGATGAAATTATTAGTTCGTCACCAATCATCGCTACTCTTAGGTTGTGAGACCATGCAACGCACAATGCCGAGCTTGAGGTCACTGGCCTCCTCGGTGTCCTCATCAGATATGGTCTCATCTGGCCTATGGTCCTCATACTCATGGTCCTGAAAACCCTCTTGGTCACTTTCCTCAGGGGTCTGCTCTCCTACATAAAGATTCCTATTGGGACACTCTCTGGAGAAGTGACCAAACCCATGACACTTGAAGCACTGTTGTTGCCCACTACTCTTGGGTGCTTCTCCCAAAATTCCTTTACTCTTGTTGTCAAATTGACGCTGTGGTGCAGCAGGGGGTTTTGGGAATCCAGTTGAGCCTTGGGGTGGTTTTCTAAATTGGGACTCTCCAGCTTGGAAGCTCCTCCTCTGAGAATAAGTTCTCATGGAGGATTCCACCTCAAGGGCTATCCTGAAGGCCTGTGGAACGTCTCGCACTAGGTGGGGTGCCATACCAGACCGAATGTTGGAGTTGAGCCCGGTAAGGAATCTGGATAATGTCTGCTCAACATCCTCCTGAATACGGCTTCTAATTTGCAATTCATTGAACTTGCTCATGTATTCGGTCACAGTCAACTTCCCTTGCTTCAAGGTATTCATTTCATTCAACAACTGGAGCCTATAAGTGATAGGCAAAAATTCTCTCTTGAGCCGTTCTTGCATTTATACCCAGGTGGCGATTGGCTCTAGTCCTAGGTGGTCCTTCTGGTAGTTTAGGTCTGTCCTGGGCAGCCCCAATAAGCTTGTACTTAGCAAATTGGTAGCGGACCTCCTCTGGCATATCGTAGAAATCGAAGTACCTATCCATCTGCTTGATCCAATCCAGAAGGATCCTAACATCAATCTGACCATCTTAGGTAGGGGCATTTACCTTAATCATCCGTCTGACATCAAAGCCCCTATCATGATGCTCATAACCCTTATCATATCCATATTGGATTTGGTGTCTTGGCGGTGGGCCTCGACCCCCTACCCTGATCCCTACGACACCTTAGGCCTTGGAAGTTATCCCTTATCCTGTTATAACCATCAGTCTGGTTATTTTCGTTTACTTCCTCAGGGTTAGGGCCTCTGCCCCTAGGTTCAGTGTCAGTTATGTTACGGCCTTGCCGTCCATCAGGGTTTTGGGCACTTGTCTCGAGGGCAGCCAACTTATCGGTAAGGGCTTGGAGATGGATAGCTTGTGTTTCTTGTATGGCTTGAACGACTTTCATGAATTCAGCCAGTTGCTCCGATTGGGTGGCGGTGCTAGGAGGGTCAGACATATCCTGGTATGCTCAATCACTGCGAGTGGACATAAGGAGATGGGCAGCCAAGGTACGGTTGCCACCAAAGACTCAAGGTCTACTCAAGATCTCCAATTGAGACAAGTAGTTAGCCCTTTCAATCTTGAGGTCGAAAATCTCCCTCTCAAGTATGTGCTTTTGGAGGGAGTAGCGTCTAATGCTATTTGGCCCCGCGAACTTAAGAAAGAAAAGGGTGTCCTCTAATCTATGGTATCGCTCTCTTAGCTCAGACTCGACCACGGACAAATGGTGACGGAGACTAGACCTCAAAAGATAAGACATGTAAACAAGGGACAGCAGCACCTAATTATCCTAAACCTAGACAAAACCATGCTCTGATACCAAGATGATGTAGGGGGTTCCTAGGTGATTAGGTCTCCTACAAGATTAACTAACTAGGTAAGGTTAACTCAAGGGACTTGTGTAGATAGGACAAAAAAGAAACTCAGCAAACAAGATTAAGCATGCAAAATAAAATGAGACTAATAAACAAAATAGCAAAAAACAATAATAATCTAGGCGGAAAAACACAAACTCTTACTTAAGCTTCAAGTGGGGACATGGGGAAGGGAACAAACGTCATACGAATGTTAGGTTCAGCATAAATCAATCTAGACACCCAAATTAGATATGCAAACAATCAATGTCCTCTAGCAACCAACTAAAATAGAAAATCAGCAAGAGTTTTGGAGATATAACAATGACGAAACGTCTTAAAACAATGGGTAAAAATAGGCATAAACAAAGGGCTAAGGCTGGTTTCAATGTTAATGGGCTGCAACATATAATAAGGATTAATGGAGGTGGAGAGGGTTTAGTTTAATGATTTACCTTGCTACTGTCCAGGTCTGAGGAGAAAAGAAGAGACTAAGGTCCTCCAAAATAAAGAGATGCAGTCCACTTTTGGTTGATGAAGAAAAGTCCAGCTGGTTGTATAGAGATCCTTAGTATTGTCGATGTAGCTTGGTGAATGATGTTGGGGTTCTCAGCAACTCACGGACAGCAGGTACAGCCAGTAGTAATCCGTTCATTGAAAGGAGATCAGCAACAGCCCAGGTGATGATCTATCCACGGAACAAGACCTTCAGTTGTGCAAACAGTGGCTGCAATAGTGCAGCGGCAGCAGCAGACAGTAAACAACAGCAGAGAGTAAACAGCAGCAGAGAGTTACAGCAACAGTGAGTAACAGCAGCAGTGAGTAACAGCAGCAGAGAGTAACAGCAGCAGTGAGTAATAGCAGCAGTGAGTAACAACAGCAAAGAGTAACAGCAGCAGTGAGTAACAGCAGCAGTGGCAGAGAAAAAAGAATGGAAAAAGAGAGGGAGGCGAGACAAGAGAGAAGAGAGGAGAGAAGAGAGAACCGAGAGAATAAAGAGAGAAAAAAAGGCGAGAAAGAGAGTGAGAAAGACGATATTGAAAGAGAGAGAATCGTGAGAGGGATGGGGGCTTTGCTCCTTGGCTGTTTTTCAATTCACATTTATTCCAAACAATGGCCAATGGCCTTACACTTAAATAGAATAAACTTCCAAAAAAAAAAAAAATATATATTTTGAAACTCAATTGCTTGAAATAAAAAACTACCTAATAGACCAATAGAAAGAAGTCCTAGTTTCCTAATTATGTAAAACAATCAAATAAAACTAGAATTAAAGCAAAGTACTATAATCAAATAAGATTTGGTGGGGTCCACAAGATCTCCTGAATGGGAGGACAAGGAGGGGTCAAACCCAACGCTGGAAGGCTGGTTCGACTCCTCACTTTCCTTCTTCTTTCTTGTTTCTTCTCTTTCCTTCTTCTTTCTTGTTTAATCCTCCAACCACAAAGATGGATCTGGTTGAGTTTTCTTCTTCTTTCGACTGTACACCTTGATATCCCCATTAGTTTGATTTCTGTTTATTTCGGTTTTTCAATATCGGGTTGATACCGGTTTAGATTGGTTTATTATTGGGCTTGAACCATATTGAATCTTACATTCATAACTTATAATGACAAGATTTGACGAAAAAAACACTTTAAATTTATGATTAAATCATGGTTTATCATTGTAAGGGAAAGATAACTAATATTGAAACCAATGGATAACTAATCACTAAGAAGATAACTAATATTGAAATCACAAAATGAACCCTATCATCCAATTATTAATTTAACTATCCAACTAGTTTTCTATAGTGAACAAAGAAATCAATGGAAGCATTATTACAATTTACAAATCAATTTCTCTATTCATAACCTTATATTCAATAATTTGTAACAATTCCCCTCACAGTTAAAAATTTTCTCACTCATATTGTAAAAAATGGATGGTCAATTCACCAATTTATAATCTCTTAATCAATTTTTTTATCGGTTTCATTCGGTTTGGTTTCCGTTTGGTTATTGGTCGGTTCGGTTTCGATCGGTCTTTAGCCGGTCCCAACATACCTTAGTCCAAAACCAATCCACTAAGGATCGGTTTGGTTCGGTTCGGTTCGGATTTTATTGGTCGGTTTCAGTCTGTTTTATCGGTTCGGGCTAGGTTTTGACACCCCTAATATGAGGCACTAAACTAATGAGTTATACTATGAAATTATGGGAGAGGATTATTGAAACCCAGCTGATAATAAAAAACTACTATTACAGAGAACCAATTTGGTTTTATGCCAGAAAGATCCATGACAGAAGCTATTTACTTAGGAGACTCATAGAAAGATTTAGAGGTTGCAAGAAGGATCTCCATATGGTCCTCATCGACCTAGAAAAATCTTATTACAGAGACCCTAGAGAGTTAATCTAGCAAGTACTAGAGAAGAGAAGTGTTTCAAGTAAATATATGAACATAATTAAAGATATGTGTAATGGTGTGTTGACAGTGTAAGAATTGTGGGGGGTCAAGGTAGTGAATTCCCTATTACAATTGGATTACATCAAGGATCAGTTTTAAGGCCCCTACTTGTTTGTGCATATCATGGGTAATTAACCAAAGACATTCATGATGAGATTCCCTGGTATATGTATTTTTGCTGATGATAAAATGCCAAGTTGGAATTATGGAGATCAACCTTGGAATCAAAAGGTTTTAAGATAAGTAGAACGAAGATGGAGCATATGGTGTGTAACTTTAGTTACACGAGGACTAATATTGTGGTGGTGAAACTTGATGTGAGGGAGGTTCTGCAAAGTGATTATTTTAGGTATCTAGGCCCAATCATAAATAAAGAAGGTGATATAGAGGATGATGTTTCACAAATAATTAAAATAGGATGGATGAAGTAGAGAGGTGCATCCAGAGTGTTTTGTGATCGATGTATTCCTTTAAAACTTCTAAGGAAAATTTTATAAGACAGTCATACGACCGACTATGATATATGTGTGGAATGTTGGGCAGTTAAGAAGTATCATGTAGACAAACTCAGTGTAGCAGAGATGAAGATGTTGAGATAGATGAATGGTAAAACTAGGAAGGATAAAGTAAGAAATGTTAGAGCTGATTTGGGAGTAGCTCCGATACATGATAAGCTACAAGAAAGTTGTTTGCGCTAGCATGGCCATGTTCAACGGAGGCCTTTGGATGCTCTAGTATGGAGGAGTGATTTGATTCAGAGTGAAGGAACTAAAAGAGCTAGGGGGCAGACTTAAAATGACCTTAAGAGAAGTGGGCAGGAATGACATGCATAGCTTAGACATTGTATCATGTATGATAAAAAATAGAGCTGATTGGAGGGCAAGGATCCAGGTATCTGACCCCATTTAGTTGGGATAAGGCTGAGTTGTTGTTGTTGTTGTTGTTCATCTACACCGTAAGGGACTCAATCCCAGTTTCAAGCTGATCAGCCTTGCTGATCATATATTTCTGCTGCTCTATTTTCTCCATGTGATACCCTGTTTTAGGGTAGTTTTTCAACAATATTGAATTTCTAATTACTTTTTATCATTCCAGAGTTTTGACTTGATCTTTGGGGATTTTTTCCTCTTCATAGAGTATCCTTCAATCCCAGTTTTCTGCTTATCTGAGCTTTGTTTAGCTGTGTTTGATTGCTGCAGGGCATTTTTAGAATATAAACTTCTGAAATTATTTGAGGTTTCTTCAGTGGTTTACCCTGAATTGTGGGGTCTTATTCCTCACATTTAACAGGTCCTTTGACTTTGAATTGATGTCAAGCAGTCACCTTCCGTGGTTGATCATTATATTCTCTATTGTTCTGGTTTCCTACCTTTAGAATTGATTCTAAGGTTGCTGGTTTTGCATTATGGTTGATCATGAGCCTCTCATGGGGTTGTTAGCTTGAGCTAGTAGTTGTTTACGTTAGTAGTTTCCTCCCTTGATTGTAGTAGGGGTTTCCTATTGGAATTCCATCTCAGCTTTTAGCCGTTTACATAAATATACAAGGGCTTGGTCGATGGTAGTTACTTTCATTGTTCAGTTTTCTCCTCTCTCTCAATTCTCGTCTTATTCTTCTTTCCATCAGTTTCTCTTTTTCTCTGGTTCTCCAGGGTGCTGGTATCATTACATGTTTCATCGTTGTAGTGGGATTCTCATTACCTTTTTGTAAATAAAGAAGCTGCTGGGCATAGCACACGATTTACTATTATTGAAACTATGCTCTCAAATCCGTGGTGATGCTCTGCTGTGCTATTGTGGTGATGCAATAGTAGGTTAGTGGTGATCCTAACCTAGGCTATTGGGTAGTGAAGCCCTTGGTTACATCCATCCTTTCCTATTTTATTCTTTCTTTCCTGTAATCTGATCTGAAGCAAGTAACTTATGCATCGTTATTATGTTAATTCCTGCTATCTGTTTCGTTCAGTACTGTGGTTATAATCTGATTTTGATGGGGTATATTTAGATCTCAGTTGCTGGTTGTCATTGCCTAAACAGATCAATTGTTTTCTGCTGAATACTAAACTCCTCGAAGTCGATTTCAGTTTCTAATACCCTGTTTTTTTTAGATTTCTAACAGCATCAAGAAACTCTTGATCTCGTAGTCCAACCTATGAATTAACTGAGATGTTTATATGTTCTCCTTTATTGAACTTACCTTTGACTTAGATCAGATTCACTGATTTGCTGTCAATTAATTTCTCCTATACTGCCTTTTCTGTTTCTATTTTAGTCCTTGAAGGGCACAACAAATTTCTAATTGAAATTAGGAGATCTCTTTTAATTGATTCTTTTGTCATATTATGATATGTCAAACCATTGAAGGGACCTATTTGAGAACAATTGGATGATGACAAAGTTATTAAACATTGGCACTCCTTATTTTGATTTCTATCCAACAATGTACGAACAGTTCTGATGTAGGGGATTTCCTAGAAAACTAGGGTCTCTACAAGAGTGACTCAATTAAGGTAAGACAAACTTAAGGGAGTCGTGGGATTAGGTTGGGATTTAGATATGCTCAACAAAACAAGATTCAACATGTAATAAATAAAGACAAATCAACATGTAGCCAGGAGCAATATCAATCTAAGCGGAAAAACACATAATAACTTACTAAAGCTTCAAGTGGGGACATGGGGAAGGGAACAAACGTCATGCGACTGTTAGGTTCAGCACAAATCAATCCAGGCACCAAATGAGATATGCAAACAATCAATGTCCTCTAGCAGCCAACTAAAATAGAAAATCAGTAAGGGTTTTGGAGATATAACAGTGAAGAAATGTCTTAAAATAGTAGCTAAAATAGGCATAAACGAAGGGGCAAGGGCTGACTTCAATGATAATGGACTGCAAACATATAACAGGAGATTAATGGGGGTGGGGAGTTTAGTTTAATTACTTACCTGTCCACTGTCCAAACAGAGAAGAGAAGAAGAAATCAAGGTCTACCGAGATTGAGGATTGCTGTCCAGGTTGAATGCTATAGAAGAAAACCATCTGGAATTGTTGCAGCTCTTGTTTGCTTGAAGGGATGACTGCATTTATTAACAATAGTACAGAAAATAAAGTGCAACAGCCAGTCTTCGATTGCTTGAAGAAGAGGCAGCAGTATCCCTAAAAAAAGTGCAGGAAGACAATGGTACTTTAATCGATCCTTGGCTGCTTGAGGGGAAGAGCACCTGTATTCAACAATAATACCAGAAAAAAAAAAAAAAAAAAGAGGCTGCAATATTAAGACAGCCGAGAGAAAGAGGGAGAGGGGAAGAAATCGAGAAAAAGAAAGGAGGAGAAAGAGAGGAACCGAGAGAGGGATTAACGAGAAGAAGAGAATCGTGAGAGGGGGTGGGGAGGTTTGCTCATAGGCTGCTTTCAATAATTTTTCATTGATTCCATCGTGGCCTAGGCCATTACATAAATGATAAACTTAGTAAAAAAAAAAAGAAGGAAAAAAAAAAAGCCAATTGGAAAGTAAATAAAGACTTCCTAAAAACTAACTAGTAAAGTAGATTCCTAATTAATTAAAAGACTAACAAGGAAAAGAATATTCTAAAAATATACTACTAAACTAACAACTAACGGGGACCACAAGATTTGCTGAGATCTGGAAAGATAGGGATTCAATCTAGTGCTGGGAAGGCTGGATCGAGCCTCCTTTTCTTCCTCCTTTTTCTTCTTCTTCTTTCTATTCTCCCAGCCACAAAGATGGTTGTTTCTTCTTCTTCTTGCGTCTGTACACCTTGATGTCTCCATCAACTCTCCCCGGCTTGGAAGAATTCACCTCCGGTGAATTAGAGCTCATGTAATATTCAAGCAGGTCTGGGTTGAGTTGTTAAATTTCTTACAATGTGATCCAAGTGTTAATTTTCGGACATCCACGCGACTTGACCAAGAACTCTCTAGAATCTCTAGTGTGTGTGGACACAATCCTCTCATCAAGGATTTCCTTAACTTCTTCAGTTCTTCTCGTGGCCTTAGGTACAGGTGGTAATGAGGTGGGGGGAAGTGGTTGGTATAGCTCAGAAGTCTCATCAATGGTGAAGGGGAAGTCCTCAAGGTCATCAGGATAGAAAGGGGTAAAGGTAGAGGTACCATGGTATGGGACTTGGTCTTCAACATTGAAAATATTACTGATCTCCATGCTAGCTAGCAGATCAAGAACATACGCATTGGCACCTATCCTCTTGAGTATCTTGAACGGACCTATGCTACGAGCATGTAGCATGCTCGCTTTTCCCCTAACAAAGCGTTGCGTCTTGATTCTTACCATCACCATATCACCCTCTTGAAACTCTTGTAGCATTCTGTGCGCATCTGCCTTCGATTTATATTACTCATTGCTCAGTGCTATCTATCTTCTTATACCTGCATGCAAATCATGTATATGCTGAGCAAAAGATTCGGTTGACTGGGAGGTCCTGCAACTAGACACCACTGGGATAAGGTCTATGGGTGCCCGGGGCTGGTATTCTTAACAGATCTCTAAGGGGGACAGACCAGTGGTACGGTTCTTAGAACTATTATATGCAAACTCAGCCTGGCTAAGGACTCGATCCCAACTGGTAAGGTGTTCTCCTTTGAGGCAACTCAATAAATTCCTTAAGCTCCTATTAACAACCTCGGTCTGGCCATCAGTCTGAGGGTGGAAAGCGGAGGAGAAACGGAGCTTCGTGCCCATCATTTGCCATAGGGTCCTCCAAAAATGACTGGTGAACTTAACATCCCTATCGGACACTATGGTGAGGGGCAACCCATGGTACTTGACAACTTCATTAAAGAAAAGTCTGACTACTATGGATGCATCGGAGGTCTTAGAGCATAGGATGATATGGGCCATCTTCGAGAAGCGGTCCACAACCACATAAACAGAATCATGGCTTCTCGAAGTTCTTGGTAGACCAAGCACGAAGTCCATGCTAAGGTCCTGCCAAGGGGAATGGGGAACAGGTAGGAGAGTGTACAAACCCGTGTTTTGCTTTTGTTGTTTGGCGGTCTGGCATGTCCTACACTGACTCACAACTCTAGCAACTTCCCTCTTCAGTCCTGGCCAAAAGAATCGGTCCTCAACGAGGGTGATGGTCTTATTTCGACCGAAATGGCCAGCGACTCCCCCAGCAAGCAATTCCTAGATCAGGAAATCTCGGAGTGAAGTCCTGGGAATGCACAACTTACTTCCTTTAAAAAGGAATCCTTCCCTAAGTCGGTAATCCGAGCGGTTGACCGGGTTGCCTTCACTCAAGGAACTGAACAGCTCACTAAAATCAGGACAGGTGGGGTATTGGTCCTTAACTTGCTCAAACCCTACAACCTCTACACTCATAGCCTAGAGTAGCACACTAGCCCGACTCCTAGCATTGGTGCGACTAAGGAACATGTTCACCCGGCTCAGTGCATCTGCAGCAGTATTCTTGACACCAGGTCTGTGTTTGAGTACAAAAGTGTACTCTTGGAGAAACTCAACCCACTTGGCATGCCTCTGGTTAAGTTTCTTTTGGGCACTCAGGTATCTCAGAGCCTGGTGGTCAGAGAATAGCATGAATTCATGCGGTAAAAGGTAATGTCGCCAATAGCGCAGTGATTGGACAACCACATAGAATTCCTTATCGTATGTGGAATATCGTTGCCTAGCTTCATTAAGCTTCTCACTAAAATAGGCAATAGGGTGGCCCTCTTGTCCTAGGACACCACCTATCCCAATACCAGATGCATCGCAATTCACTTCGAAGACTTTAGAGAAATCTGGGAGGCGCAGGACTGGAGCTTCAGTCATAAGCTTTTTAATCTCATTAAAGGCCTTTGTAGCACTCTTAGTCCATTGAAACTCCTTTTTCATGCAATAGGTGATAGGAGACATGATGGAACTAAACCGGTAAATGAACCTCCTGTAGAAAGTGGCTAGGCCATGAAAGCTTAGTACCTCATGGATATTAGTTGGCTCAGGCCACTCTACAATCGCTCACTTTCTCAGGGTCAACAGATACTCCTTGAGTTGACACAACAAATCCTAGGAAAATGACTTGATCACTCATGAAGGTGCACTTCTTGAGGTTGATATAGAGTTTCTCTTGTAAAAGCACATGAAAAACCTTCTGTAAGTGATCCAAGTGGGAAGATGGGGTTTTACTATAGATGAGGATGTCATCAAAGTAAACCACTAGGAACTTACCAATGAATGGTTGAAGAACTTGATTCATTATCCTCATGAAGGTGCTAGGTGTTAGGTGCATTTGACAAGCCAAAAGGCATGACTAACCACTCAAAGATGCCACCCTTCGTCTTGAAGGCTGTCTTCCAGTCATCTCCAGGCCTAACCCTAATCTGGTGGTACCCGCTCTTGAGATCAATCTTCGAAAAGATCGAAGAGTTGGCCATCATATCCAGCATGTCATCAAGCCTAGGGATAGGGAACCTATACTTGATGGTGATCTTATTGATGGCCTTACTATCAAAACACATACGCTAGGTGCCATTTTTCCTTGGCGTGAGCAAGGCAGGTACAGCACACGGGCTAAGGCTCTCCTTAATGAATCCCTTCTGCAACAGTTCATCCACTTGCCGTTTGAGTTCGGCGTGTTCTTTGGGATTCATTCGGTAATGGGGTAAGTTCGGGAGAGAGGATCCTAGAACTAAGTCAATAGCTCGTTGTATGTCACGCATAGGCGGTAACTCATCAGGTAGTTCCTCAGGGAATAACCTCTCGAATTTCCTCAGCAAGGGTCACACTTCTCTAGGAGCCTCAGTGAATAAGCGTGACCTATCTGTATTACTCTGTATGGCAACTAGAGCATAAATCACCCCTAACGCTTGACACTCTCCAAATTGTTGTTGATTTAAAATGTTGAGTGTTTTGGTGGGGGTGTGTTTGGATGTACTTCCCTTATGTTCTGGAACCCTAACTTCCCTAGGGGCACTGGGGGTCAGTCTTATCTTCATCCCTTTGAACTCAAAGACATAGGTGTTAGACTTCCCGTAATTGGTGACATCTCGGTCATATAACCAGGGTCTACCTAGGATGATGTGGGCAACATCCATCTCTAGGACATCACACCACATTCTATCCTCATATCCTGCAAAGTGTAGGGGAACTAAACACCTCAGATTAACGGGAATTGTGGACTGATCAACCCAGGCAACCTTGTAAGGCTTGGGGTGGGGTTCAGGTTTGAGGCCCATTCGAGCAACAGCACTCTTGGCGACCACATTCATGCAACTCCCACTGTCTATGGCGACAGGGCAGTTCTTGCCCTGATGACATGTGTAGGTGATGAAAATATTAGTGCGTCGCCAATCATCGCTACTCCTAGGTTGTGAGACCATGCAACACACAATGCCAAGCTTGAGGTCACCAACTCCTTGGTGTCCTCATCAGATATGGTCTCATCTAGCCTATGGTCCTCATACTCATGGTCTTGAAAACCCTCTTGGTCACCTTCTTCAGGGGTCTGCTCTCCGACATAAAGATTCCTATTGGGACACTCTCTGGAGAAGTGACCAAACCCGCGACACTTGAAGCACTGTTGTTGCCCACTACTCTTGGGTGCTTCTCCCAAAATTCCTTTACCCTTGTTGTCAAATTGACGCTGTGGTGCAGCAAGGGGTTTTGGGAATCCAGTTGAGCCTTGGGGTGGTTTTCTAAATTGGGACTCCCCAGCTTGGAAGCTCTTCCTCTGAGAATAAGTTCTCATGGAGGATTCCACCTCAAGGGCTATCTTGAAGGCTTGTGGAACGTCTCGCACCAGATGGGGTGCCATACAAGACTGAATTTCAGAGTTGAGTCCGGTAAGGAATCTAGATAGTGTCTGCTCAGCATCCTCCCGAATACGGCTTCTAATTTTCAATTCATTGAACTTGTTCATGTATTCGGTCACAGTCAACTTTCCTTGCTTCAGGGTATTCATTTCATTTAACAACTGGAGCATATAAGTGATAGGAAAAATTTCCTCTTGAGCTGCTCTTGCATTTCTACCCAGGTGGTGATTGGCTCAAGTCCTAGGTGGTCCTCCTGGTACTCTAGGTCTGTCCAGAAGTCCTAGACAGCTCCAATAAGCTTGAACTTAGCAAATCGGTGGTGGACTTCCTCTAGCATATCGTAGAAATCGAAGTACCTATCCATCTGCTTGATCCAATCCGGAAGGATCCTAGCATCAATCTGACCATCGTAGGTAGGGGCATCTACCTTAATCATCCGTCTGACATCAAAGCCCTTATCATGATGCTCATAACCCTCATCATCTCCATATTGGGTTTGGCGTCTTGGCAGTGGGCCTCGACCTCTACCCTGATCCCTACTATGCCCTAGGCTTTGGAAGTTATCCCCTATCTGGTCATAACCATCAGTCTGGTTATTCTCATTTTCTTACTCAGGGTTAGGGCCCCTGTCCCTAGGTTCAGTGCCAATTGTGTTAAGGCCTTGCCGTCTATCAAGGTTTTGGGCACTTGTCTCGAGGGCAGCCAACTTATCGGTAAGGGCTTGGAGATGGGCAGCTTATGCTTCCTGTATGGCTTGGGCGGCTTTCATGAATTCGGCCAGTTGCTTAGATTGGGTGGAGGTGCTAGGAGTGTCAGACATATCCTGGTATGCTCTACCACTATGAGTGGACATAAGGAGATGGGCAGCCAAGGTACAGTTGCCACCAAAGACTCAAGGTCTACTCAGAATCTCCAATTGAGACAGGTTGTTAGCCCTTTCAATCTTGAGGTCAGAAATCTCCCTCTCAAGTATGTGCTTTTGGAGGGAATAGCGTCCAATGCTATTTGGTCCCGCCAACTTAAGAAAGAAAAAGGTGTCCTATAATCTATGGTAACGCTCTCTTAGCTCAGACTCGACTACGGACAGATGGTGACGGAGACTAGACCTCAAAAAGTAAGACATGTAAACGAGGGACAGCAGCACCTAATTATCCTAAACCTAGATAAAACCATGCTCTGTTACCAAGATGATGTAGGGGATTTCCTAGAAAACTAGGGTCCCTACAAGAGTGACTCAATTAAGGTAAGACAAACTTAAGGGGGTCTTGGGATTAGGTTGGGATTTACATATGCTCAACAAAACAAGATTCAACATGCAATAAATAAAGACAAATCAACTTGTAGCTAGGAGCAATATCAATCTAAGGGGAAAAACACATAATAACTTACTAAAGCTTCAAGTGGGGACATGGGGAAGGGAACAAACGTCATGCGAATGTTAGGTTCAGCGCAAATCAATCTAGGAACCAAATAAGATATGCAAACAATCAATGTCCTCTAGCAGCCAATTAAAATAGAAAATCAGCAAGGGTTTTGGAGATATAACAGTGAAGAAACGTCTTAAAACAGTAGCTAAAATAGGCATAAACGAAGGGGCAAGGGCTGGCTTCAATGATAATGGACTGCAAACATATAACATGGGATTAATGGGGGTGGGAAGTTTAGTTTAATTACTTACCTGTCCACTGTCCAAACAGAGAAGAGAAGAAAAAATCAAGGTCTACCGAGATTGAGGATTGCTGTCCAGGTTGAATGCTGTAGAAAAAAACAATCCGGAATTGTTGCAGCTCTTGTTTGCTTGAAGGAAGGACTGGATTTATTGACAATAGTACAGAAAATAAAGTGCAGCAGCCAGTCTTCGATTGCTTGAAGAAGAGGCAGCAGTATCCCAAACAGTAGTGCAGGAAGACAATGGTACTTTGATCGATCCTTGGCTGCTTGAGGGGAAGAGCACCTGTCTTCAACAATAATACCAGAAAAAAAAAAAAAAAAATAGAGAGGCTGCAATATTAAGACAGCCGAGAGAAAGAGGGAGAGGGGAAGAAACCGAGAAAAAGAAACGAGGCGAGAAAGAGAGGAATCGAGAGAGGGAAAAGAGAGGGATTAACGAGAGGAAGAGAATCGTGAGAGGGGGTGGAGAGGTTTGCTCATAGGCTGCTTTCAATAATTTTTCATTGATTCCATTGTGGTCTAGGCCATTACATAAATGATAAACTTTGTTACTAAAAAAAAAAAAGGCCAATTGGAAAGTAAATAAGGACTTCCTAAAAACTAACAACTAGTAAGTAGTTTCCTAATTAATTAAAAGACTAACAAGGAAAAGAATATTCTAAAAATAAACTACTAAACTAACAACTAATGAGGCCCACAAGATTTGCTGAGATCTGAAAAAGAGAGAGGGATTCGATCCAGTGCTGGAAAGGTTGGATTGAGCCTCCTTTTTCTTCTTCTTCTTTCTTCCTCTTCTTTCTATTCTCCCAGCCACAAAGATGGTTGTTTCTTCTTCTTCTTGCATCTGTACACCTTGATGTCTCCATCAAGTTCCTTCATGTTGGTGAAGTAATTCTTGAATTTCTGCCTTGGAATAAAAAGTTAGTGTGATTTGATCCATTATCGAAGATCAATTTTGAACCCCGTTAGGTCATTCCCTTTCCCAGTATACAAAATGGGGGACTTAATTGGTGCAGAGGCCCTGTGATCAGGTAATGATCTATATATATATATATATATTGATATCATACTATCATATTATTGCTATATAAAAGCACGAACTCATGTTTCGTGGCAAATCTTTTATTTGACAAAATATCCTACTCAAAATACCTTTATACCTTTCAAAGTCTAAGATTACAGTTCCTAAGAAGGTCAATTTTGTAAATTCATTCATCTCTTATAAAAAATAAAATATATCAGAGTTCCTTTATGCATTCCTTCTCTCATCTATCCCTTCCCTTTCCCATTGTCTCTCCTCCTCAAACTCACTTCATTGTTGAATCTCACGATAACACTTTCCAAATCCCTGCCGCTTCCTCTAAGAATCACTTCATACAACACTTTTCGTTACCATCAGCCCTCTACTCCAGCAGCGAAATCGTCCATTGAATCGATCCCTATTTTCAAAGTCATGAGCTCATTCTTGGCTGCCGATACTCTCCTCTATGTGGTCTGCAAGGATGAGTCGTTTCGGCGTTGAGGCCTAGTAGTTGCCTTGCAGGCATCTTTACCATTGTGATTGCACATTGCCCTGGTTGTCACAGCACAATTCTTGCTCCATCTGTCGCTTTCGCCTCCCTACAGATGAGCCCGAGGAGCCCAGCCAGCCACAGCAAACCTACCTGAGGAGCTAGGGTTGCAATGAGGCTTAGGGATTTGGAGGATGAGGTTTTCTTTCAGACTGGGAGTTCATTGAGTCTTATTTCTAGGAGGCACAGGCTTGTGTTCCCAGTGAGGTTCATCTCTTCTTGGTTTCAGACTTTGTTCTCTTATGTTGGGTTCTGTGGATTTGGTTTCTCTGCCTGCTTACATTTATTTATCTTTTTGTTTTTGTTTGTTATATATTTCCTGATGAGGCTTTGGGGATCCCCACCTTCCAGAACGCCCTTTTTTGCTTTAGTTTTTTTCATTCCTTTTGAGGAAAATTGAAGACATTATATTTGATTGTCTTTTGAATTTGTTCAAGGCTACTTTCTTTAAATGTTCCCTTGCATTATTTTACTGTTTCATGATCTTGTTCCTACTCTTTAAAACCATATTTCAATTTTATTTATTTATTTTGTTATCAGCTATTCAATTGGAGCAATCTATCTTAATTATCATTTTCCGGATGGTTTCATGATCTCATGGATCACCTCTGAATACCCCTTTTCAACGGGTTCTTTACTAGCAAACGTTTATGTCATGCACCTATTTTGAATATGCGCTTAAATTTGTGTTATATTCATCTCTAACATCTCATGTATTGATTTTATTTTATTTGGTTTCAGGTTTTCAATTCTAAATCTGTATAGAGATTCCATCTATTTGTTTGTCCAGGTTTTCTTCACTGATTCATTCGCTGATCTCTGTAGTCTTTGTACTCTCAAATGTTTGTTTTTGTGAAATCACCAGTGACTAAGATCACTAAACAAAACTTGGTTGACCCTGGATTTTCTGCTTCTTTAGTACTAAGCCCTTTTGATTCAGATACTGAATCTGACTCCAATCAAACCCTTAAACCTGCAAGAACTTCTTCTGAACCTACGCTCACTACACCCAACCTCAAAACCAACCTTTGATGAAGATGGGGAAACAGAGCCTCTTCTGCTTCATCTTCATATTCTTGTACTTCAGCACAAGAACAAATACAAGAATGACTTCCATGACTCTGGAGGATTAAAGAACCAGCCGTTCAAGAACTATAAAACTATGCCAACAAGGCTGAGTACGAACACTGTCAATGGCTGGTTGAATGCTGAGAATATCAAGAGGATGCTAATAACACTCTGATTGCTTTGCATAAGCTGGGAGAAAATCATGAGGACCCACATGACTGCTGCTGATATTGATCAAGATCTCAATCGGGTATGTAGCTTCTTTATCTTCCCTGGGTTGTTGTTGGAGCCGGAGGAGCGTGTTAAGCAAATCTTATTTAACTGGAGAAGTAAAATAGTCTACCCATGAAAAAGGGAATAAATCTTCCTATTATTACCTTTAGAAGAATAATATTTATTCTACCCATGAAAAAATGGAATAAATCTTCTTATTATTACCTTTAGAAGAATAATATTTATTCTATTCAGCATGTTACGGCTGTGGTTAAGAGCTTTCTGTTATTGGTGTTAGCACTGCTTTTCCCATGTAAAACGTGACTAATTCATAAAATATCCATTGGTTAAATCTCTTTATTTTGATAGAGAATCAGAAGTGTCTGATCCATAAATTAGTACTAGGAGACTCAACCAAAGTAACAAATACAAGTATTTATTTTAGTCTCATCCACAAATAGTTTTTAAATATCTTAGTGTAGCTATGAACTTGAAGATTATTTGACTTTTTTTTTTTCTTGGTAGAAAAATATTACTTAAAGTTCAATTTGAATGAAGCAAATTACAATTTAGAATTAGATTACTCATGTATGTCAAGGTCCGATTAGATTAATCATGTATGTAACGTTGAGGTCCATAGTTTTTAAGGCGCTGCTAATGCGACGCCTTACTAGCGCCTTGGCGCTGATGCGGTCTAGAGATGGTAAGGCAATGCTCTGCCTTACGTGAAGGGGCGCCTTATGGGTTTTTTTTTTTTTTTTTAAAATTACTTGATGAAGATTCCAAATATAGATTTTTTATTGGTAGGTGTATGATTTTATTAACACTTGAGATGTATGGGATCAACTTTACTCCACAAAAAATAACCAAAACAAACAAAATAAAAACACGATTCACAAACAGGGTTTGGATTTTGTCAAGGGTTTTAAGAAAGGGCTTTGAGAAGGAATCAAGGAACAAGGAAGAACCACTTATCTAGGCGACCATTTTGCTCCGGCAGCGGTGAGCTTCATTCTTCATTGACAGGAGTAGAAATATAGTTGATGATCTTAGGGTTTAGGCACTCATTTTGGCATCATAGAGGTAAGTATAATAAATATTTGTATTTTTTATGTCTTCTTTTCTTTATTTTTATAATTTTGCTTCATAATTATGTATTTATATTATATGTTAATATGTTATGATGATTGATGATTGATGAAGATGAACTTAGTTTATTCACTTTATTAATTTGTTTTCTTGATGAATATCTTACATTGGTATGAATATGAACTTTTAATATTTATTTAACATATAAGTAATAGGATTCAACTAGGATTTGAGCCAAATAGATTGGTTTTATAAAAAAAATTACACAGGAACGCTTTAGTCAATAAGGCGACGCTTTATGCCCGCCTTATCGCTAAGGCGCTCCAAAAGACCCTCAAACGCCTCTGTCACCTTACCGCCTTAAAAACTATGTTGAGGTCTGAGGTTCAAATCAAGTTTATCCAAATATCCTTTTACCTTTTCCTTCCCTCCTGTGTGTAATGATATTCTCCTTAAAAACTAGAAAGTGCAATAGGGAAACCTAAAGTTTGGTACTTGAACATCTTGTAAAGAGTTTGGTGTTTTGGAAGAGATTCCTGAGCATTTATGTTTTTTTCTGCCCTTTAGCTGATGTTTTAAAGCTAGAATGTAGGTTGTAGTCATCTCCTCAGGATTCCTAATTGGAAGAATAATTTTTTTTGGGGGAATAAAATTTAGGTTTCCTAGTTTTCTATTACCTCATTAAATGATGCGATGTTGGAGACTAACATGAAAATCTTATGCTTCTTAGGTGGCTAAAGTCCAACTTTTTTGTAGGCACGTCAAGGGTGCCCCCTTTCCCCCTTCCTTTTCTGCCTTTGCCTTGAGGTCTTATCTAGATCTATCCAATCCCATACTGATGATCTCCTCATCTTCCCTCTTCCCAAGTTCAAACCCCTCAAGCTAACCCATTTCGCTTTCACTGACGATCTCATGATCTTCTCCAAAGCCGACCCGGGTTCCATTGAGTCCATCATGTCCTACCTCCACCACTTTGAATCTCTCTCTGGCCTCCGCATTACCTCTTCCTTTCTGGTGTTCCGGATTAGTCTAAATCCCGCCTTCTTCAGCTCACTAGATTTACCCTCAGCTCTCTCCCTGTCAAATACCTTGGTCTTCTCCTAATCTCCTCTAGATTGTCGGCCCACCAATGTTCCCCCATGTTAAGCCAAATCCGTAAAACACTCCAACTCTAGAAAGGAAAACTTCTCTCCTATGCGGGTTGCCTGGAGCTCATCCGATTTGTCCTCCAATCCTCTTATGTCTATTGGTCGGGTGTATTCCAAACACCTAAATCTATTGTCAAGGAAATTGATTCCCTCTTCTGCACTTTTCGTTGGAAAGGGACTGATTTCTGCCAAATTTCTCTGACCCATTCGCTGGTCCACCGTTTGCCTTCCCAAATCTGAAGGAGGCATTGGTTTGAAAAGAATTAAAGATGCTAATGAAGCAGAATTCCAAAGCTTATCTAGATGCTTGCTTCCAAACAAAACAACATTTGGGTTTCTTGGGTCTACTCTTCTCTCCTTTCTAAAGACTCCTTCTGGACCACTCCCCTCTCTCCTAGCGCCTCCTGGGTCTAGTGCAAAACCCTTCATTTCGGACCAATTGCTCTAGATGCTGTTCACTTTTGTATTGGGGATGATTCCTCCACCTCTCTATGGCTTGACAATTGGCACCCAGGAGGCGTCCTTCTCCTGCATGTTGGCCCTAGAGCAGTCTACTCTTCTGGCCTCCCTAAGGACTCTTTAGTTTCTTCAGTCATCTCTAATGGCTCTTGGCCCCTCCTATTACTTCCACTCTTATTTCTGCTCTTTGGTCCTCTCTTCCTGCCCTTCCCCCCCATTCCTAAAGAGGATATAATTGTTTGGTCCCCTTCAACCTTTGGCTAATTCTCTTCTTCCTCTACTTGGAACCTTGTGCGCTCTCCTGTTCCCCCCTCCCCTTGGCACAAGGTTGTTTAGGGCCCGTTTGATAACGTTTATGCCGTTTCTGTTTCAAGAAATGACAAAAACATAAATTTCCTTTTCTAGAAACAGAAACGGAATTGAAGGTGTTTGATAATTCATGTTTCTGGAAGTTGATAGAAACCAGCGAAAGAATGGCCACGAGTCGTTTCCAGAAACGGCAAAACAAGTTCGACTTGTTTCGCCTAGGTCGTTTCTTGAACCATAAATAGGTAGAAATTTCAATTTCTATTTCTGAAAACAAGTGAAATGAAATAGTTTTAAAATGCGTTTCTTGAAACGTTATCAAACGGGCCCTTAGTTTAAATCTCATATCCCTTGTCACAGCTTCACTCTCCAACTACCTTCCTACTTAAGCTTTCCTCATCCACCTCCATATCTCCGTCCCCCCCGCCTGTTGCCTTTGTTGGAATGGTTCAGAAGATACAAGCCACCTATTCTTTGACTGCCCTTTCTCCTCCACCATCTGGAAGTGTGTCATTGCCAAGTGTTGGCTTACTAGGAGAATTCCCTTCCCCTTTATGAGGGAATGGATTTGGATTGACATGACCTTTTTTGGTAGCTCCATATACGATATTGCTGGAAAGCTCGCCTTCGGGGCCACTATTAATCATATTTGGATGGAGCGTAATCTCCACAGATGGAATTCTAGCTCCAGATCCTTTGATAAGATTTGGAAGCCCATCTACTTCAAGATCTCCGCCAAAGTTGCTTTGATCACTCTGCGTACGGTTATCGACTCCACAAGGAACAGGCTTATTGTTGTCTCCTGGGGCCTTCCTGTTGGTGTACAATGTCTTGTATTCCGTCATAGTTTAATCCATGGAGTACTGATGCAAGCGCCTCGACAGGCCTCCTCCCCCCTGCATAGCGGGGGTGTAGGGTGGTATAGCCCCCCGCTTGAATTTTTTATTTGATGGTAGTTTTGTACTTTTTGGATTAGGGTTTTTCGCTATATGTTTGTAGCAAAGGTTTCTTTCTCTGTAATACAAGCAATACTGAGAGGTGTGAGGACGAGCGTTGTAACCCTATTCTCCATTGATAGTGAAGCAGAATCTCATCTCACCGAGGACGTAGACAATTTTTCCCCAACCTCGTAAACCTGTGTGCATTGTTTGTTCTTGTTTTTCATTATCTTCTGCATCGTTTTAGGGTTGCATTTCTACACTTCCTTTATCTGTCTTGTCTCCCCCATCCCCTCCCCTTTAGGGGTGTATCCCCCTTTCTTCTTTAGCCCTTGAGTCTTGTATATCTCCCCCCCCCCTCCCCAAACCAACCTTTTCTCCTTGTTATTTAAATTATTATTCACCCAAAAAAAAAAAAAAAAGTCCAACTTTTGGCTTAAGACTTCTGTCTTGAGAAACTCTTAGATAACATTCGACATGGTCAAACGAGAGAAAACATAATATCTACTAATTTTATGGAATATGTAATTGTCTTGGATGAGTTTTTGTGGATGGCTGCCAGCCAGTAGAGGAGCACTCATGAAATTGATAAAATCCATTTTTCCATGCATTAAGCCAATGTTTAACTGCATCAAAGGACATAATAAATAATAAATAAATAAAACTGATGATTCAAAATTCTTTTACCCAACATATCTGTTTTGTTTTGACATCTTTCACTTTGACAAATAAATCTATGAAGCCTGTCAGAGGAGCTAGCTGAAGTTTGGCCATTGCTTTTTCCTTTTTCTAGGTTTCTAGCTATTAACATGAAAAAAGGTTTGGGTCCCCATTGCATAAATCCCACCTAATGGAATAACCATTGGCTTTTGAAATATTAAGGAATTTGAACCAATTGATTAATCTATCCTTTTATATTTCCGTTTATGGGGAATCTTTTTGTGTTTTTCTTAGTTTTCACAAGATGGACAGTAATGTTTTCGCCAATCCACCAACCTTCCATGTTTTACTATTTTATGATTGAGATTTTCTGTTTTGGGCTTCATACCGTGCATTTCAACTTTCTAGTATGGATTAATGTGTGAGATTGTGTTATTTTAGTGTATAAAACGTTTGGCATGCACATTCTTGGGATGAGGAACAGTCCTACAGGAAGATTCGACTGAGAGCTGAAGATATTTAAGGAAAAAATGTGCTCACTAACTTTTGGGTAGCCTTATTAGACCTTTCAATTTTTTCCCTTTCCAACAACTGTTCACTTATAGATTTATTTATTTATTTAATAAAATATAAATAAATAAATAAAATGTGATAATACAATTAGGATTGCTCAGGGAATGGATTTCACAATAGACAAGTTGAGGTCTTTGATTGAGGCCCACGTTGATGTGAATACTACAGACAATTATGGTTTGAGAATGTTCTATGGTGGATTCATAAAGAGGCGATCGAACCAGATGAAGCAAACCTGTTATGCAGAAATAAGCCAGATCTGGCAGGTGAAATTGTTTTTTATGAGTTCCTTTTTTTCTTTACAGTTTCAATCATTTTATACATGACTCATTTACTGTTTGATGGTTTTCCTGGTTTTTTGCTTGTATTATAGATAGAATACAGACCACTGTTAGCAAAAACACGTTTAAAAGCGTTTCCGTTTTTTACCGTATGCTTCTCAAAGATACGGGAAAAAATAGCAAACTTCAAGCATTCCCGTTCTAAACACGTTCCTGTTTTTATGGCGTTTTTTAATACTTGATGTTTGAACATTATGTCTACTTAATTGACCATAGATCTCTCTCTCAAACTCCGATGGAGTGGTGAAGCCATAGTTGTCACGGCGCCAAGGCGAATCAAGGCGGTGGAGGGTTGTCTAAGCGCTTAGGCGAGAAGGCGCCCGCCTTAAGGCGAACAAGTGTTATTTTTTATTTTTCCTATTTTCTAACATTATTAAGTTATATATACCTTGTATCATAAAAAATCAAGATTAAGCCACATCAAGTCATTAAAAATCAACATTTAACTACATCAAATCATAAAAAATTAACATTAAGTCATATTAAGTTATAAAAAATCAACGTTTAGAGAAATGCTCTTATTCTATAATAAGTTTGACTGGTCAAATGATTTTATTTTTACATGAGACTTTTTGTATTAGTTATAACATAAAACCAGCTTTTTAACCAGTCTAAGATTACTTAAATCTGAGTTGCAATGACAAAGTTATGCTTCAGTCAAACTTATTTTTAAGTGCACGAATACTGTTAAAATCGCCTGAATGAATAATTTTATGAATATCAAAACAAAATATTATTTTATCGGACTTTTGGTTTTTAACAATGTTTTAACATGATAGAATTTATAAAATTTTCATAACTGAGAAAAACCCCAGCATTTAAAAGTTGAAAATCGTCCCTATAACTAAAATCCAGTTTTTGTTCTTGAACTGGGGGGTTGACTTTTTATCCTTTTGGAATTTGATTTTTAAACTATTTTTATTGGATTCAAATAGTGGGTATTTGCTTATTTATGAATAATATCTTAAGTAAATGTAATATTAAAAACATTTACTTGAATGATATTTGGCATAAATAAGTACCGAAACACAAGGCGACATGCAGTGCAACAAGGCGGCTGTCGCCTAAGCCCCAGGCAAACCGCCTGGACGCCTAGTCGTCGCCTAGGCGACGCCTTGACAACTATGGGTGAAGCTAACGCAATGGACTATATTTACCATGATATTACCTTCAACTCAAATTCAGTTCACGAGGCCCCGAAATTGAGCTATAAACTGACATATTTGCTGAAATATATTTCTAAAGTGATGACTCCTAACTCTAACTGGACATATATCGCTTCGAGAGTGTGTTGACTATGTTGACAACAATGAACAACACCATAACCTAGTCACATTGCTCAATAAGACTTTGGGCATGTGTGGTATAAATTTAGAATTGGTGTTGGATGATATTCAATGATATGTCTTAAAACATATAATGAAACATGGGATGTATAGGTATTAATGTTAATATTGTAGTTGTTTTGACCACTAGATGCAGATATTCATATAATAAATTCTTTAATTTCTATGAGTATACTACCCTTTTTTTGGTCCTGTTTGTTTGAAATCTACATGTTTAAAACCCGTACCGTCCGTTTCCAATTTTTACCGTTCTCTATTTTTTTACCGTATCATTCAAAAAAATTTGTTGTTTGAAACCTGTACCGTCCGTTTCCATTTTTTTGTAGCTCCCATTTTTGCTAACTATGATACAGACTGCATTTTAATTATTTTGGATCAAATGATTCTTTTTTGAACATGCATAATGTGAACTATGTTTTCTCACATCTTAGCTCAAATCTATCTTCTCTCCCCCCTCCTTTTTTCCATCCCTCAAATCTCCCTTCTCTCTCTCTCTCTCTCTCTCTCTCTCAAAATTAGCATTCAACGATTGACTTTCCATGAAAAAAATAAGCACACCTGTCTATCATGTATGAAATCTAGAATGTGCAAATATCTTAGAATTCTTGTCTGTTTTCTTTTACTTTGTTCCTTATTCTAGGCCTTGAGCTGATTAATTAAAATTGTGTTTGGTTTGTGATGGGTAACATTTGGGTCTTTGATTCTTCCTTCAGATCCTTCAATTGAGCTCCAAAGCTGATCTTGTCCCTTCATGCTGTTCTGTCGCTCTGTTGTTTTGTGCCGTTGTTGTTATGTTGCTCTATTGTTGTGTCAGCTAGATCTTTGGATACAAAATGAGCATGGGGACTTTTGAAGTCATTGGGTTGTCTTGGTTACTGTTTCCAGGGCAGATCTTCGTGGGGACATCTCAAATTACTTGTTTATACTGGCATTTTAACTATTAGCCATGCATTTTGTTTGGCTTCAGATGATGCAACAAGAGTATGCAGCTTCCTGTTGATGTTAAAATCATTGCATTCCAAATTTAAGTTTTTGGATGACAGAAAGTTAGATCTATGGCTCTATGGCATGGTGGAGCAGGAGCTGCCAAAACTTCCAGAAATTTTCTTTTTCTTCTTCCAACTGTATCTTTACTATAATCGCAGTAGTGAAACTAATGAAATAGATTTTCAATATAATGTTTTAAAGCAGTAAATTTACAATCCAGCCAAATTGATTAAACTTGAAGTCCATTCATTTAATTGACTAATGAACATTGGAGACATAAATAGCATCTTTGCATGTAACCTACAACCTCTTTAAATAAGAATTTGAATAACCGTACAGAAATCATCTAAGTTTCTCACTGCATTATCTCCAGGCATTCTCTCTGCTAATGCTGCTGCTCTGGCTTCAATGATATCCTCACCAAGGGTGACAAATGATGTCGTTCAGAAGTCTGTAAGTGCATTAATGAATTTGGTTCCAATCCTTTCTATCATATAGTGCTCTGTATAAAATATTTTTTGTACTCACTGATGTGTGCTGGTATATTTCCTTGCTCAGGCTGCTGCCTTGAAGGGCTCTGACCACCACGGTGCTGCAATGTGAGTATCAGACTGGATGCTCAGCAGAAGAAGCTGAATCTTCCAATCATCAAGAAGTCGACAATATGAAGGACCTGAACCAGATTGGGTGGCAATGCTTGAAAGGGATGTGTTAAAAGACGAGCCCTGGAGTTGGTTGGAGGAATGATGTTGCATGGCTAAATGAAGCCAAAAGACTTTTGGAAGAAGCTGTTCTCCTTCCTTTGTGGATTGCCTATGTATTTCTAGGTATATACATTTTCTTTGGAGGCTTCTTGAGATCATTGAGTGATATCAACAAGTAATCCTATCTCTCAAAGTGCCAAGTGATTCAAAAGTCTCAGGTCATTCGGATTACTCTCTCTCTCTCTCTCTCTCTCTCTCTCTCTCTCTCTCGTTGAGATTTAAGCCTAATTCAAGGATTTACAGGTCATCTTTAGAAAGGGTGTGTGGAGCTTTGTAACAGTGGAGGAAATGATAAACAAGCTGGGTCTGTTCTCTGCTAACGAGACTGTCGGAAATTTTTGAAATCTAAAATGGTCTAGGTGAAATATTTTACTTCCTTTACATCATTTACCGGCTTTGGACTCTGACAATTGGTTCCATTGTAAACTTCATATTCCATTTTTCACTTCCTTTGAACCAAATTCTACACTTGGATAACTTTTTTTTTTTCCTGCCCATTTTACATTGCAATCCCAGCCCCGTCAGCCACGACCCCATTTACATACACCAGCCCTGCTACGATCTCGGCCCTGTAGTGAACTACCCCACCCCCAAATTCCATCACAGACTCCTTCCACGACCCTACCCTGCGATGCAAGTTCTACCGCTAGTCCACACCATCCCTCTAATCACCTCAGCCCTGCATATCATGTGTCAGGATCAAAGAATAATCGGAGGGTGATGGGAGGTAGAATCAAGGGGGTGAAAGGAGGGTGAGATGGGATGGGGCAGTGGTGTTGGCAGAGATGAAGAGAAAGAAAGGAGCTGGTAAAATGAAGAAGATGAGGGTCACACTAGTTTTTATATTTAAAATAAAAAGAAGGGAGTTTATAAGGTTAATATTGGACAAGAAAATGTTTTATTATTATTATTATTTTTTTCTTTTGGTAAAAAAAGGTTTTAATTAACCTTAGTAATGTTAATCCAGTTTAGGTACCTTAGTTTCAATTTCTTAACAGAATAGGTACCACAGGTGTCATTTACAATTTTTATTTTTTTTTTATTTTTTTTTTGGGAGATTTTCTTATTGACACCACCAAATAACTTATAATTTTAGTATAACACCATGTGTTTTCCAATGAAGATATTAAATATTATTTTATATGTGCACTTGGAAATGACATTTTTTTATAACGACAAAATGATATAACATTTTTAGCTTAAATTTGAAAACCTTTTTATACCCTTATCTTAAAGCATTTGGGGAATAAGGTTTTTTTTTTTTTTTTTTCGTCAAGTTCTAAATACACTTATAGAGGTTTATTGAGACATTACCTTTTTTTTTTCTGAAAAAGTTTTTTGTACCACCCCTAAATTTAATTATATAGTGTAATCCCCTTGTTTACTAATAATATTGAGTACATCTCCTATTTTAGAAAGAAGTTACACTTAAATCCACTCTGTTAGATGAAAAACATTAAGTGATGATGTGGTGTGATTACTATCTTCTAAATGGCAAGTTTACCCTTAAGGAAGTAAGTTTACTCTTTCATGTGAAAATATCTAAATCAATTGATTAAAACATTGAATTGCAGGTTTAGGGCTTCTCTGTTCTATAAGTGATTACCGTGGAGAAATATTCTGATTCCTCTCTGATGAAGATGACAATGACATGCGAATTGCAATTAAACATTGGCAACGACACAAAAAGCTACGAAACAGCATATGCAAAATTGGCTAAGTATAGTGAAATGTTAAGTAGGCATAACCTGTAATTATTTTTAAATTATTACCTTATGAAATAATAACATGACTAAAAACCCTCAATATATGAGATTATTTGTTTGCATTCAAGCATACAATAATGAGTTTTTGGATGGTTATAAACCCTCTATAAGACTAGATGGATGTCATCTCAAGGATAGATATGGTGGAGTAATAATGTCTACAATTTTAATTGATGGTAACAGTGGATTACATCATGTTGCAATAAGTTGGTTGAAGTGGAGAACAAGGATAATATGTCTTTTTTCCTATACAATTTAGATGTTGCTCTAGGGTTGGATAACTTGAACATGGACCTTACTTTTCTGTCTGATGAACAAAAGGTACTTTTCTTTAGATTTTTTGTATCAATGGGTCCCTAATTGCTACTAGAATACCAACTAATTTACTTTTTTTGGCTGTGTTTTATAAGGGATTTGCAGATGCAATATCTGGAATTTCCAGGGGCTCATCTTAAAAACTGTTGTAAATATATTTATAGCAATTTTTTAAGGAATTTTTATCTAGACTGTTATTGAAAACAAAATTATGGACTGCACGCAAAGCACCGAATGAGTTCATTTTCAATAAAGAAATTGAAAGGATAAAGGATGTAAAGAAGATGCATATGACTGATTAGTGAAGAATAATCATCCCTTAATGTGGTGTAGGCATGCTTTTGATAAAAAACTACGAGTGATCACGTAACAAACATGACCGAGTCTTTCAACAATTGGATTGGAAAACTGAGAAGAAAGCCTATATTAACTTTGGTTGATGAGATTAGATGTAAGTTGTTTAAAAGACTTGATAAAAGATAAAGAAAATCTATGGTTATAGATGGGAGGTAACACCAAATATCAAGAAAAAAATTGTACCTGATTAAAGATGATGCAAGGTTCTGTAAAGCAACTCCATCAGAAAGTGAAAGTTTGAAGTCATAAATGGCAAGTCCTCATTTTTGGTTCATTTGGCAAACATGACATGTTGTAATGTATGGGATGGTATAGGAATCCCTTGCAAACATGTTGTATCAGCCATCAAGTATATCAGGGGTGATGTTGAAGCCTATTGCAACCCATTTTACACTATGGAGAAATACCTTGTCAGATAGGGAGTTGATTCACCTAATACCAGATTTGAAAAAATTAGATGCATTCAATGATGATAATGATGTATGGCAGCCTCCACAATTGAAGAGACTACAAGGTAGATCAAAAAAAAAAAGGACATAATAAGAGGACTCGCTAAAGAGATGGAGTAACAAATAAGATGACACCCTCCAAACATAGAGTTAGTTTGAAGATATTATCTTTTAAATTCTTATTGAATCTATTTATATAAAATGTTTTGATATGGTTTCCATTAAATTTTAATTGGGTGTGGACTTTTTCATGTGTCGAGGAAGCAACATGATGATGCTGAGAATGCAACCGGTAGCTCTCAGATAGTATATATTCAAATCACAAGCTCTGAACTCATGTCAGTGTTAAAGCAAGACAAAGGGAGAGAATGATTAAGAAGGCAACCTGGATAACAGCAAAGAGAGCTAACAAAAAAGGAGAAAGTGGAAGCAAAAACTTAAGTCATAGCAATTGAATTTCTAATATTTTGGAAATACTTTAGTTGTAATATCTCCAGATTAGGTTTTGAAAATTGATATGCCAGCCCTTGATGAGGAGAAACTTGTTTTATTCAATTCATTTGGTTGAACTTGGGGGGTGACTGGAATATGTTGTCCTGAATGTTAGCTTATTTAAGTCATTTAGTTGAACTTATCTGTGATAGGAATGTATTGTTCTGAATGAGTAAACCCTTTCAATTTCAGTCAAAATTGCTATTAAGTTTCTTGGAAAAAAAAATGCAAATGATGAGTTACTTTTTTCATATAGGCAAGCATTCATATAGGTAAATATGGTTTATGAAACACATACTTCCAAAATCTTTAAAATGACAATTTCATTTGATTGATGGTAAGGAACCACATACTTCTTCAGTAATTTAAACACATGATCTAACTTAATACACTTTTTCCTACCTTATTCACTCAAATATATAAAAATCACTACTAGAATAGCTATAACAGTATGACCCATCATATTCAAGGTATTCTTCAAACTATGGATTTCTTCAGTAAGATTTTTCACCTCTTCCTTCATCTGCTATATTTGTAAATTCTTTTCACCTATAATTGTTGGGGTAGTATCTCTGATCATAGGAAACCCAGTTGGTGCATCCATGGGTTCACACCAGGAGAAGAAGCCACAACCTCCATTTGGAAACTCCTAGCACCAGTAATATAATTTGTTCATGTTCCAGACAGAACTAGAAATTCTCACTGTTTCCCTTTTATGACAGCCACATCTTAAGTTCTAATACTTTAGTAGAACTTGCATGGGAGTTGTTGGATTCATTAATACTGCTTGATAATATACTTTATTTGCAAAATAAACAATAAAAATAACAAAATTAGACTCCTTAAAAAAACTGATAAAGGATACATGTTTCACAAACACTACTTGATAAATGCAACTACAAAGAGGAAGAAGTTTTTTTTTTTTTTTTTCTAAAAAAAATATCATTTTTATTAAAAGAAAAGGAAGAAAAACAAAATACACTAATTGTGCCAGGAAAAAGATCAAGGAAAGGAAACCTCCACCTTCGGCATTGTCATTAGCAGGGGCTCCCAACCTAAATTAGCGAAACTGAAATATAGGTCTAGCATGCTTCCACTAAAACTCACATCTTTGCTGCATCTTTTTTAAGGTAATCTGCAAAGGGTTAGCCTCTTTATAGTAATGCAAAACTTTCCAAGATATTGAGTTAACGAAAGGTTGCAAGAACATCCACTTTTGCATCACAAACCAAGGAATATCCTTCTTGGTCACTGAAGAGACCAAGGAAGCTGAGTCTGATTCTATCCACAGAGCTTGGACCCCCAACCTCTTCACTCTAACCTAGCCCTCCAGTAGGGTAGCAAATTCAGCCTCAAAGCTAGTCTTATATCCAATAAATATTTTATAAGAGATAAAAACTTTACTTAAATGAACCAGAACCACACCACCAGCACTTGATCTAACAGGATTACCTAGAGAACTACTATCCACATTCAATTTCACCCATTGTTGAGGAGGGCTGCACTAAAACACTTTAGAATATTGTAATAGAGACAAGTGGTTATTTCAACCTGAGGAAGCGACAAACATTCAAGTCCACTATCGATTGAACAGATGCCTTCATCTTCACAGGAGCTTCTCTAATCTCTCTCTTACACATCTCAAAGACTTGGAAGGTAGTTCTGCTATACCTCTCAAATCGTCTAGCATTCCTTTCTCTCTAAATATTGGAAGCAATAATCACCAAACCCGCTGCCCAAGGAATTTTGATGTGAACAGATTTCATTTTCCTACGCCACCACTGAGAAACCTGCTATCAAATATTGTTGTTTCCATTGAATACCAAAGCAATCCAAGAATTTTTTTTCCATATAGAGAGAGAGTAGGAACACTCCAAAAATATATGCTCCAAGGTGTCTGAAGCCAAGCCATGGAGATTACATTTAGAAGCAAGGGGAACCCCCTTACGACACATAATATCATTAGTTGAGATTTTTTAGTGTATGAGGCACCAACCAAAGGTTGCTTGACGAGGCTGATTACGTTTGCACCAAATAATGGTGTTCTAATCTATCTTCATATTTCGATGACACAAGCCCTCCCAAGCAGATTTGGTGCTAAAAATTTCATTAGAAGAAAGGCTCCACAAACATCTATCCTTCAGATTATATTAAGGAATTTTCACGTCCTTATCTTAGAAAAGACTTCATAGAGGGACCGATGTAACAATAGGGAGCGACCATTTATGGTCTGCGATGAAATCTGACACTTTAGAATTAACATTTTGAAGAATGCATTCTTCGATACCCAACAACTTAGTATTAAAAGAGGGCCCAATCCACCTGTCCTTCCAGAAACTAATAGATCTTCCATCACCTACAACCCATCTCTCATTTTTTTTCCAACAGAGCTCCACATTCTTCGAATACCAGGCCAGATAGACAAAAATCTATAGCCCATTTCTAGGTCACCTCATAAGCTAACAAACCTAGCGTTAAGAAATTTACTCATGGCAGACTCACCATGTTTCATTTTCCAGACCATTTTACAAAGCATAGCCTGGTTGATGTCACGCAACCGGTTGAGACGAAGTCCTACTTCAGTTTTTGGCAAACACACTTTCTCCCATTTCACCGCCACAACTTTGTTAGAATTAGCGTCACCTGTCCTGATGAAGTTTCGTATCCACCTCACCCTTATAAATAGTAAGGAAGAGGGCCACCAGTAACCCAAAAAAACTATGGATCGACATTTCAGTGATCACCAATCGAACTAGCTCAACTCTTTCTACAATAGATAATAGTTTCCCTTTCCAACCGGAGAGACAAGCTTTGACCTTGTCCATCACTAGAAGTAAGGCCTCTTTTTTAACACATCACCTAAACATCTCAATGCCAAGATATTTGGTGGGGAAGGTGCAAACAGGGATCTCAAGAGAAGAAGCAATCATGTGCTTCCTAGCAGGCTAGATATGATCCATAAACAATTTTCTCTTGTCCAAATTGTCGCAATGGCCAAAGAACTCCTATTACATGGAAAGAAACGTTTGTAAATTTTTAACATACCTTATAGAGCATTCATGAAAATAAAAATTTCACCAACAAACAACAAATGACCAGGGGTAAGAACACCATGCAGATCTTGTAGGGATATACTTTTCTTTTCATCAATTAGACTCCTTAACCCTCTACAAATCAGATCCTCTACTATAATGAACAACATGGGAGAAAGAGGGTCTCCTTGACGCAAGCCTCTTTCCACCCCCAAAAAAATCCATTAGACCACCATTAAGAAGAATAGATATTCTGGTAGTGGATAGTAATTGATGTATCCAGCTAATCCAAATCTATGAGAAGCCAAATTTTCTTAAAACCCAAAACAAAAAATGCCAGAAACAGTGTGATATGCCTTTTGAATATCTATATTAATGCCCATATACATCACCATCTCTCATAGTCATGAACATCAGGTTGGTCAAATCCAACGTCATACTGGTTATAGAATATATTATTTTTCCCTTCTAGAAAGCCCCTTATTCTTCATAAACTATTTTAAGGAGAAAGGGCGATATTGTTAGGACCATAATTTTAGACACAATCTTGTAGAAGAAATTCCCCATGCATAATGGGCAATATTTGTCCAAGGAAGTTGTTGTTGACCCCATTAGGGATTCCCCCTAAAAAAAGAAATCCAAAACAACAAGGAAAATATCATGAAAAATAACATCCCAGCACTATTTGAAGAAAGTACCTACAAGTCCATCGGGTCTTGAGCAACTGTTTGGATCCAAGTCCCAAATTACACTCTTGATCTCCTCCTCTTTTGGAATAGAGTCCAGAGTAAGAATATCCTCGTCTTCAATAACCTTTGGAATGCACTCCAACATATCCAAGTGGGTCAAGCAAGGGGCAGATTTGTGAAAGTTCTCATAGAAGTCCACCACATAATCTAACAGATCCATACGGTTTCTGAAAGCACATTTCCGTCAGCTCGCTTGAAGGATCTAATAATGTTCTTTGCTCTTCGAATTTTTGTAGCTAGATGAAAGAACCTTGAGTTTCTATCTCCTTGGAACAACCATCTAATGCCAGACTTTTCAGCCCAAAGCTTCTCGTAGTTCTCTAAGGCCTTCAGGTAAGTAGTTTTTGCATCCACCTCTAAGTCAAAGAGCTGATCAGAAATGCCATTTGTTTCAATTTAGTTTAAACAAAACTTCAGATTGTTTCCTGCTTCTACTAGCACCACATCAAAATTAGGGAAAGTAGTTCTAACCCAAGCTCTAAGAATAGTATGCATTAAGCATCACCAAATATGGGGACACACCATGGGGAATATCTAAACTAAATCACATATATGAGGTCAGAGTGAGAATATCCTCAGAGATTAAATGTTTTTATCCTGACTGAAGTATCATCATGTGAACTAATAGGAAAGCTCTTCCAAATTCATGTTACTAGAAGCAGAGAGTTATTGGAAATTCAATTTCCAAGCATAACTGAATTCTGTTTTCAATATAAACACAATGAAGGTTTTTGTGATCTTTGTGCTTATGGTGGTGGTTGGGGCAACTTTGATGTTCCTTTTCTTCACCACTAGTAGCTCCTCCATATCCTCAAGTAATTTCCTTTTCTCTCCATTTTCTTTGCATGTTTCTATGAATAAGTTTTTCTAACAGTGTATACACTAGTTCTTTTTTCTTCCTCTATAAGTCTTGCAATTTTGTTGAGATGTGTTGGTTTTGTTAATCTATAGTTGATGATTAGGTTTGGTTTTATTTTACTTTTGCTTCATATTGGGCTAAAATGTAGATGGGATTCATTTTAGATGTTTTTAGCAAGATGGTTAGATCTCTGAGAATTGTGTGCTCAACTTTCTTTATGTACCCATTCTTAGGATTTAGGCATTTGCCACTGTTTAAGAAGAAAAGGTGAAAGTGCAAAAATTTATCTGCAAAGACTTTAATTGATCTGGAGTTGGTTCACGCCAATTCATCTCCAAAAGATGAACCCTACACCAATATACGGAGATCCAAAAAAGATGGGGTCGCTTTATTTTCTCACATGTCTCTACAATGGCCGCTAAAAAAAAAGGAGATCCAAAACTTTCCTTGGCTGCTATGGGTGGCGATAGGGGAAGCACATAACCCTTTAATGGCTGCTCCTTCCCACAATAGACCTTCAATGGATGCTCCTTCCTTCGGCATGAACCCTCAATGGCTGCTCGTTCCTTCGATAGGCCTTTTAATGGCTGCTCCTTCATTTGATATGGCTACTACTTCCTTCAATAGACCCAACAATGCCTGCTCGTTCCTTCGATAGGCACTTCAATGGCTGAACGAAACTTGGCTGCAGCCAAGTGGCTGCAACCCCTTTTTTTTTTTTTTTTTTTGCTAGAATATAATTTTATTAAAACCAAAAAGGAAAAAAATCAACGATTACAATCACCCAAGAAAATGGCAAGACATAGGGTCCCACCTTCGACATTGCCATCAGCAAGACCCCGGACCACCCACCACTGAAACCTATAATAAGGCCTAGAATCTTCATCCTTCGCCAGCAATTCTAAAATATGGTCCAGAAACCCATCGTTGAAAGAAGAGCACCTCGCTTTAGCAGCTTTCTTAGCCAGATAATCCACCACCGAGTTCCCTTCTCTAAAATTATGAGATATTTTCCATGATGTTCTCTCCAAGTACTATCTGATGTGGTTCTATCTCTGCATGGTAAACCATGGGATCTTTTGTTGTTGCACTACCATAACCATTGATGCTGAGCATGATTCAATCCAAAGGGAAGGAATAGACTTCTCCTTCGCTTTCATTAGCCCTTGCATCAGGCCTTCAAACTCCGCTTCATAAATTTCTTTGACCCCCAGACACACACTCTATGACCACAAGCACCTACCGTTATGAACTCTCATTATCGCTCCAGCCCTTGAAATACCAGGACTCCCCAGGGAACTTCCGTCAAAATTCAATTTAACCCACCCTATAAGTGGTTTGCACCAAAAAACTTCCAGATGAGGCTTTATTCCTACATTAATAATATTCAGGCCCAACCTTCTATAGCTGAGAGTATCATTCACAGATTTTATTGCAATTTTCACTTCAAGGATGCTCTCTCTAATTTCCTTCTTTATCGTATCAAGCACATACCTTAGCTGCCTCTGTTGAACTTCAAAACCCCAGCCATTCCGTTCATTCCAGATTTTTTCAGCTCCAACGATGAAAGAAATAAACCACACCTCTTTGAGGTTAGTAACCTTAAATTTCCTCTTCCACCATTTCATCCGGTCATGAAGAGACTCATGGCTCCTCCATGTAATATCAAACCACTCGCAGATGTTCTTCCAAATTTCCCTTGCAAAATGGGCAAAGCACCAAGAGGTGGTCCATATCCTCACTCGAACACCTACACAGCTCACATCTTGATGCCATATTAACACCTTTCCCGATAACTGCCCCATCAGTAGGAAATTTCTCATGCATAATCCTCCACACAAATATAGATAGTCGAAGTTGCAAGTGTTTACACCAAATCAGCGCCTCCCAAGCTACATCCTCCATTTTTCGTCTGATATGATTCCAAGCCAATTTGACTGTGAATTTTCCATCTGACTTGGGGCTCTAAACACACAAGTCTTCACATTCGTACCTAGGCAAGGGGATTTCCATCGGTTTTTGCATAATTTAGTTCATAGAATTTGACTGGACATCAGGGAATTGCCATTCAAAATTCTTTATGAATCTATCAACCTTACCGTTGAAGACTTCAGCATGCCCCGACTCTGTCTCCATTAACCCAGCAATGGACTCTGTGCTCAACCACCTATCCTTCAAAAATTTTATTTTCGTTCCCTTCCTTGCAATCCATCTTTCCTTTGAGGACACAAAGTCCCATATTTTTCTCAAGCCCGGCCAAATTGATGACGACTTGTAACCTTTCCTCAGCGACCCATCTTCTTTAATGAATCTTGCTCTCAAGAATTTGTAAGTAGGATCTTCATCATGTTTAGTCTTCCAAACCGCCTAGGACAATATTGCCTCGTTGACCTCTCTTAGTCTTCTCAGACCTAGGCCACCCTATGACTTCGGCTTGCAACACTGGTCCCAACCACTGTAATGGCCCTAGACATGTCCACATCCCCTGTCCAGATGAAATTTCTGATCTATTTCTCCATAGTCTTGATCAGCTCAGACAGCTACTAGTACACTTAGAAACTATGCATAGGCATTCCAACCACAACAGCCCTAACAAGCTCTACTCGACCAGCCATAGAAAGCAGCCTTCCCTTCCACGCCACTAGTGTAGCTTTCACATTATCCATAACAGGAAGAAGAGCATCCTTCTTATCTGTACCTTTAAAAATCTCCACCCCCAAGTATTTTGTAGGCAGATGACATACAGGAATACCTAGCTCCAATCCTATTGCTTGTCTCCTAACTATAGAGATGTTCCCCATACACAGCTTGCTCTTCTCCAAGCTAACACATTGACAAAAATATTCTTTATACATAGTTAGGAAGGATTTAAGATTCCTGACATGCCTTATTGATGCATTGGTGAAGATAAAGATGCCATCGGTGAACATCATATGCCACGGAGTCTGAACCCTTCGAGGACCATACAGAGATTTGATCTTCTTCTCCCTGATCAGCCCATTTAGGTCTCTACATAGAACCTCCTCCGCCAAATAAATAAAAAGGGAGATAAAGGATCTCCTTGCCTCAGCTCACTTTCAACACCAAAGTACCCCATAGGACCACCGTTCAGTAGAATGGAGATTTTTGAAGAAGCAAACATTTGTTGAATCCACCCAATCGAGATTTTAGAGAATCCAAGTCAAACGCCTTCTTGATATCAATTTTAATACACATTCCTCCTCCTCTTGTCGCTGCAAACATCATATTTGCAAGTTCCGAAGCCAAGTAGATATTAGTATGGATAATATTTTCCTTTTGAAAAGCCCCCTGCTCATCCAATACCAGTCTCAGGAGACAACTGGTCAGCCTCAGAGATAGCACCTTTGAAATTATCTTACAGAGAAAATTACCCAAACACAAGGGTCTGAATTTTTCTAAGGCATCAGCCCCTTCAGCTTTAGGAATAAGCAAGAGAAAATTATTGTTGATCTCCTGGGGCATATACCCATTGCTGAAAAAGCTACATATCTCATTACATACATCATAAGCAATAATATCCCAGCAATATTTATAGAACTCACCTGGAAAACCAACTAGCCCCAGAGAGCTAGCAGGTTCAAGGGCTCAAATTGCCTCTTTGATCTCCATATCAGAAGGCAATCTGTCCACACTTCTTCTATCACTCTCCTCCAATTCACAAGGAATGCAATTTAGCAGTTGAGGATGATCTGCCAAAAGAGCCCCTTTATGGAATCTTTTAAGGTACTCCACCACATAATGCTCCAGACCTCTTCTCTTAGAGATCACAGTTTCATCCTCCATCTTTAAGCTTCTAATGGTGTTTTTTATTCTTTGCATCTTTGCAGATAGATGGAAGAATTTAGTACACCTATCACCATGCTTCTTCGAGTGGATTCTCGACTTTTCAGCTCACATCTTCTCATAATTCTCCATAGATTTTAAATAACCTTGTCTTTGCATCCACCTCTTGAGCAAATAATGCATCATCCAGGCCATTTTCTTCAATTCTCTGCTGAATCACTTCCATCTCCTTTTTAGCCTCCTTGAGCTCCACATTAAAATTAGGATATGCATTTCTTGCCCAAAGCTTCAGAGCACCCTTAAGTCCTTTAAGCTTCTGAACGACTCTATACAAATTATTGTCTGCTGTCCAATCCATCCAAGAATCCTTGACCACCTGCATAAAATCACTGTGCTCCACCCAATGTCTATGAAACCTAAAGGGTTAGTTTTTCGGTTTCAATCCTAGCATAGAGTTAATAAGAATTGGAGCATAATCAGAACCAATTCTTTGAAGAACCTGCTGCACACCTTCATGAAAAAATTCTACCCAAGCATCATTACAAAAACTCTTATCTAACACAGCCGAAACAGTAGCTCTCCTTCTATTATTGGTCCAAGTGAACTTTTTTCCCTGTGAAGGCAACTGTATCAATTCACATGTGTTCACCATGGCACCAAACTCAGCCGCTGAACCCATATTAAAGGCACCAGGGCCTCTCTTCTCATGTGACAACAGGGACACATTGAAGTCTCCAACCACAAGCCAAGGAGAGCTAGGGCCAGGTGCCGAAGCCACCAAATTTTCCCAAAGCTCTCTTCATCTAGCTCGAAAATAGTTTGCATGAACTACTGAAACAAAAATTGTTTTCTGAAGCCAATCAAAGGAGATAGTAATATGCTGGTCTGACACAGACAGAATCCCTAGTTTTCTAATATTCCTTTTCCACATAAGCCACAAATTCAGCACTTTATCTAATCTATTGTTATGAATAAAAATCCACATCAAATCCCAATCTATTAAAAAATAATTTAGGATAGGAACTGACCTCAACCATTGGCTCCGCGGTGCATAAAATATCTGGTTGTCTATCCTTCAGAATATTCCCCACAGTTTAGCCACTGCCTTCTTCATAACTCTAATGTTCCAATAGAGGACTTTCATTCTTTACTTTTTTGAGGGAATAATTCGGCCAGACTTTCTATGCGCCTGCCCCACATTTTCGTTTGTGTTTCCCTTCTTCTTCTTCTTGCGAATCATAGGACTGGGCCCAACCCCTTCCTCTCTTGGTGCATTCTCTTCTCCAACACCTTCATGGTGTATGTAAACCGCCCCGCCCCTAACTTGAGTAGCTAGAATAACATGAACACCCTACGAAGAGCTAGCCTCAAGGCCAGGGCTAGCGAGTCTCTCATGCACCCCATCCACCTCATCATTAGACGGGTCGAACCCGTATCCAGATCCATCTGCTGACCCTATAAGGGAATCGTTCTACCCCTCCATCGCACCTTCCCTCATTACATCATCCACAACCGCCTCTGGTGACGTGGCTACCAAATTCGTTCCTTGAAATATAAAAGGAGAATGATTTCAAATCCTCCATGTGGCCTCCCTTCATTTGACTCCACCAAATTTCCTTAAAAATTTCAATTTCCTTCCAAAGAGATACGTCCCAACATGGAAGGAGATCCGTTCCTAGCATGGGAAGGATTCCTTCCAATTGGGGACTCCCTTCTCTCTACCGCCTGACCTCTCTGCTCCACGCTGGAAACCCCTTCCGGCCTCCCAACACCACCGCTTTCATGAATATACACCAGCCCTGGTATTCCTTCTCTCACCTCAGCGTCTTCCTTAGCCTCCCTCGCCTTCTTCTCCCTACAATTATAGACAAAGTGCCTGACCTTCTTGGAAAAACCGCATCTTGCCATTATGTTCTGATAAACTATGGCCTGTTTAAACCAGAACACCTCTTGGGTCCCTTTAACACTTGCACACAAGCGAAATTCCCCACCTCAACCCTCTATGTTCTCCTATCTAGTGCAACAGGCCTACCTACCATCTTCGCCATGGAGAGGAGGATTCGCTCTTGCCAATACTCCAGAGGCAGATCAGGGAAGCGAATCCACATAAGTTTAGTCATAACATGCTTCGCGTGGACATCAAAATCAGGAGACCATCTCTGGAACCTAATTATCTGCCCCCCAACTTTAGCAACACTCCTCCTCCATATTATAGACATATCCTCTTCTAATTCAAATTGAAACAGGATGAACCCCCTTCCCATCGGTGCCATTCTGATCTTACCCTTTAGGTTCCAGTTCCCAGCTTCCTATTTGATATCATTCATTGATATCAATCTGAAGTTGGCTCTCCCAATCAGTGCATATCGAAACTGAGTAAGTCTCTCTTCATAAGCATCCTGGGGGATCACAATCTTGGTGCAGGACCCTGCATGGATTGGTTCCGGCAACGAATCCACATCTGGCAGAGCTCTTCCCACAACAGTTGCGAAGGTCTTCCTGCCACCAGATTCACCTCCAATACCAGCCACAAGCGGCACCATGGCATCATCCTCCAAACCAGTTCTCTCACTGTCCTTGGGGTAGGGTTTCAGAAAATCCGTAATCAGCCCTTGTCTAAGCCAATCTCTCCCCCTCCCATCAGGATCCTACCCATCTCCCAGCATCACCATAGCTAAAACACCCTCCGTCCCTCTCTCATTCTCCATCCTCAAAATCACCCAGTAGCTGCAACCCCTGGTACCAACTAGAGGAATGGAATCTCAAGGGTATGGGTCGAAATATTCAACCAAGGTAAGTATTTTCAAACCAGCCCCTGGGATTCCATTCCCTTGGCTACTACCATAGGGTTGTAGCTACTTGGCTGCAACCCAGGCAACAATGAAATTTTTTCCTCAATGGCTGGTCCTTCATTTGATATGGCTACTCCTTCCTTCAACAGACCATAGAATGCATGATCCTTCCTTTGATATGCCCTCCAATGGTTGCTCCTTCCTTTGATACGGCTACTCATTCCTTCAACAGGCACTACAATGCCTGCTCCTTCCTTCTAGGGTTCAATGGTAAGTTTTTTCTTTTTTAGAGTAAAATGATGGGAATGAATTGTTATATAAAGGGACATAACAAGGTCAAAAGGGTCTTTCTAGTTCTAAGCTAATGGCATTATGCATTAGGGATGTGGTCGATGTTATTAGAAAACAAGGTGATTACACCATAGAAAATTTAAATTTAGTGGTGGTTTAAGATTTTTTTTAATGAAAAGAAAATATATTAAACTAAGACAAAGAAGAAAATAGGAGATCTGCATAGACTTGATGGATCTACAATCGAGTCCATCCATATTTCTTTAGTTTTACATCGTATTGATAATGCTTTCCTCCCTGATTCCTCTTGCCTCAACTTCTTTTGCACAATCTGCATGACCAAAATCCATGTATGCCACAATAAATTTTGTTTAAAAATGATAACAACTCTCCGGCCTGCTTCCCTAGAGTGAGGATCAATCAAAGCTTCCATCTATGATAATTATTGGATGATCTATAGTAAGAATACTAAGGTAATAGGAAAGTGTATCGAGTTTGGATCAAATTTTCATACGAGAACCATTCTCGTATAGTGCGCGTATGGTGCCTGATCCACACTTTGGAATTCACTCAATCTTTCAACATGTTGTAATAAGCGAAAGATTAAGTGGATTCCAAGTGTGGATCAGGCACTGTACAAAACACATGCAAGCTCGTACGAGGACACATGCAAGCTATAAAATTAGAGCCATAAAATTATGATATTGTTCCCACCAAGAAATTAGATAGAGGATGTAAAGGTGATTGGGTCTTTGTGTGAAAATCGTTTGCAACCACTGCACTGGTGCAGTGAGCATCAGGTGGCTGAGAGTCCCTTAGAGCAAGTGCCCCAAATGCTCTCAATCGTCCGATACTCACCACATCGGTCACTGTAGAGGATGTGCACTCTTCTTTCCTAGGATGATGATGTATCTAGCTGCCCATAGAAAGTAAAGAGGTGTTGCTGCCAAAAAACCCCGCGAGTTGGTCCTGCACAAGCACAGACGGCGGAGGCTCGGAGCTTTATCCGGGGTTAGTCCTCCGACACTCAAGTTAGGGTCGGCCGCACAGTTTTCAGTAAGTGAGTAATGGTGAGGGTCTGAGAGCTTACCTTCTTCCTTCCTCTCGGCCTCCTTATATCCTTCTTCGGGGCTAGGGTTTCTTTCTTGTCTTTTCCTCTGTCCTTCTCCCATACGACCGTCCTTCTTGTGGGGAATATTTCCCTCATGCAAACGACGTGATCGAGCGTGATTGAGTTCTTGGAATCCTTATCTGGTGGAGGACACGTGTCTCAGGGGCGACACATGTCATTTCCCCATCGAGAGATCAATTTGGCTTTATCAGGAGCCCCCTTACTCCCACTAGGAGTTTCTTCCTGGGGGAGTAACCAACATTTTTACAATCACCGCTCTTTTTCTTTTCTTTTTTTTTGTTCGGCCTTGGCATTGCTGGCGACCGAAGCTTATGGCCGACCGAGGGAGAGACCTTCGGTCGACTCAGCTCAGCCTTACACCAAGCCCCCTGCAGAGGTGAGGACCTTTGGTCAGGTCCGTTCAGCTTTGGTCGTACTCCCAACCAAGGGGGGAACCCTCGATCAGGTCCGTTCGGCTTTGGCCGAACTCCCAACTGAGAGGGGAACCTTCGGTCTGGTCCGTTTGACTTTGGCTGAACTCCCAACCGAGAGAGGGACCTTCGGTCAGGTCCGTTCGGCTTTGGCCAAACTCCCAACCGAGAGGGGGACCTTCGGTCAGGTCCGTTCGGCTTTGGCCGAACTCCCAACCGAGAGGGGAACCTTCGGTCCGATCCGTTGGGCTTTGGTCCAACTCCCAACCGAGAGGGGGACCTTCGGTCAAGTTCGTTTGGCTTTGGCCGAACTCCCAACCGAGAGGGGGACCTTCGGTCAAGTCCGTTTGGCTTTGGCCGAACTCCCAACCGAGAGGGGGACCTTCGGTCAGGTCCGTTCGGCTTTAGCCGAACTCCCAACCAAGAGGGGGACCTTTGGTCAGGTCCGTTCGGCTTTGGCCGAACTCCCAACCGAGAGGGGGACCTTTGGTCGGGCTTTGGCCGAACTCCCAACCGAGAGGGGGACCTTCGGTCGGGTCCGTTCGGCTTTGGCCGAACTCCCAACCGAGAGGGGGACCTTCGGTCCGGTCCGTTGGGCTTTGGCCGAACTGCCAACTGAGAGGGGGGACCTTCGGTCAGGTCCGTTCAGCTTTGGCCGAACTCCCCACCGAGAGGGGGACCTTCGGTTAGGTCCGTTCGGCTTTGGCCGAATTCCCCACCGAGAGGGGGACCTTCGGTCAGGTCCGTTCAGCTTTGGCCGAGCTCCCAACCGAGATGGGGACCTTCGGTCGGGTCCGTTCGGCTTTGGCCGAACTCCCAACCGAGAGGGGGACCTTCGGTCGGGTCCGTTCAGCTTTGGCCGCACTCCCAACCGAGAGGGGGACCTTCGGTCAGGTCCATTCGGCTTTAGCCGAACTCCCCACCGAGAGGGGGACCTTCGATCGGGTCCGTTCGGCTTTGGCCACACTCCCAACCGAGAGGGGGACCTTCGGTCAGGTCCGTTCGGCTTTGGATGAACTCCCAACCGAGAGGGGGACCTTCGGTCGGGTCCGTTTGGCTTTGGCCGAACTCCCAACCGAGAGGGGGACCTTCTGTTAGGTCTGTTCGGGCGCAAACCTCGAGGCTTCGTATCCCGTCGTGGCGATGCCATTAATGCTCGAGTAGTCGTACCGCCCTTCTCCCCATCTATATAGTGTGGGGGGCCATTTGTGGGGCACTTTTCTTTTCCCTTTGGAGAGCTCACCTTCGGCCTCGGTGTCCTTTTTGAACCTTCGTCTTCGTCTTGACTTCCCCTAGTTTAGCGACACCCACAAAAGTAAGTGATGTCTTCCTCATCGGGCTACAGCCCATCGTCCTCCGAGAGGACGAGGCCGAAACGTAGGCATAGGAGTCGAGGGGAAGTCCGAGGGATGTCCTCGGATTCCATCGAGTCTCCCTCCTCCCGCGACTCATCATCCGCGGCCTCGCCGTCGGGGTCCAGGGGTGGCTCCAACGGCGAGGGGTTCAGGGAGAGGGTGCTTGATTCCTGAGCCCAGACCCAGGAGCCCTCAGAAGTGGAGGCTCTCAACATTGTCTCCACGATGGACGAGCCAGAACTGGAGGAGCTGAGGGCCTCCTTCGGTGTCTCAGACGCTTTCGAGCTCCGTCTACCCAGACCATCAGATCGAGCCAGCTATCGGAACTCCGAGGAGCTGTGCTTGTACAAGGAGGCCTTTAAGGCCGGCCTTCGGCTGCCCCTCCACCCTTTCTTCACCCAAGTGTTTCGGCACTATGGGGTATGCCCAACCCAGCTAACGCCGAACGGGTGGCGACAAGTGCTAAGCTTCGTCGTCTTCTTCGTACGGCACCAGAGGCCCCTCTCCCTCCCCCTCTTCATTAATTGTTTTCTTCTTCAGGCCTGCAAGGGGCTTTCGGGTTGGTATTATTTTTGCCCCCGAAAGGACCTTCGGCTACTGAAGGGTTACCGGACTTCCATCCAAGGGTGGAAGGAAAAGTTTTTCTTTATGAAGTCGTCCAAGGGGGTGCCCTTCGGCACGGTCTGGGATATCCCAGACCTTAGGGAGGTGAACTCCGCCCCTACCCTATTTGGGGCAGACGCGGAGTCGTTGGCAATGGCGAGGCAGCAAGAAGACTGTTCTCTAGTCAGGCCGACTGCCACAAGTCCGACGCCATACTCTTCAGATTCGGGCTTAGCCCGGGTGAGTTAGGCTAGCCCCCGCTTGCTTCCTTCGGGTGTCGGTTCTTCGTACTGATTCCCATGTTTCTTTTTGCAGTGCAAGTTACCAGGGCCGAGGCTAAGGCCACCACCGCGGCAAGGCAGGCACAAATCAAGGAGGCCAAGGCGCGGGACGCCCAACAACAGTCGAGGCCGAAGTGCAAGGAGAAGAAGGGGCCATCCTCCGAGACCCTGAAGAAGAGGTCCAGAGTCGAAGGGCCGAGCGCCGAGGCGGTCCAGGCCCTCGCTGCTTCGGGCCGAGATGGGCTTGCGCAAGACCCCTCCCCCGCCGTGGCCTCCAGAGGCCCGAGGGTGGCGACGATGAGGGCCGAGGTGGGGTTCGTCCCTCAGTGGTTAGTGAAGGAGGACGACACGCTGGCCGTCGGGCGGGTCGCTTGTGAGTTGGTGATGAAGGGGAGTCTTCCCCGAGATGCCACCGAGGCTCAGAAGCAAGGGACGGAGGCCATGATCACGAATGCTTGCATCTTCATGGCCGGGGTAAGCTTCGGTCCCCCTACCTTCTTCTTCTTCTTCTCTTTTTTTTTTGTCTTAGCATTCTGACCTTCGATGTTTCATGCAGGCTCAAAATCAGATGGGTCAACTGGCGGCTTGAGCCGAGGCTATGTGCCGAGACCTTGAGGTCGTCGAGAAGCAGAAGGTCACCCTGGAGAACGAGCGCTCCCTCCTCCTCGAGAAGGTGGAGCACTTGGAGAAAGAGCTCATCTTCGAGCGCTGAGAGTGCGATCGGAAGCTCACGGAGCTGAAGTCGCAGGTGAAGGCTCGAATTCAGGAAGCCGAGGCCCGAGGGGTCTAGGAATATCGATCCTCCGAGGACTTCAGGGAGGAGATAAAGCGCGCCATCACCCCAGGGTTCACAATGGGCGCTACCGAGGTCCAAGATTGGGTCGTCGAGCGTTACCCCGGGGTCTCCTTCGAGGACAGCGGCCTCATCTTCGAGGACGACGACGTGGAGGCAACCCCATCAGCCATCGAGGTTGCTGATGCCGATGGTGGAGGCTGCAACGAGGAAGGTGAGGTCCAACTGCACCAAGAAGTCCCCCCGACTCCCAGCCACGGAGGTTTGGATCAGGAGACCCTCCAAGCGGAAGACGAGGCCGTGAACTCGACAGATGCCCCTTGAGGTCACCTCGGGCCTCAGCTCAGACCACCCCCTTTTTGCTATGTAATCAGCCTTCGGGCTTCTTGTAGTCTTGGCCTTTAGGCCTTATGTAATCAGCCTTCGGGCTTTTAATGTAACTACGGCCTTCGGGCCTGCCTTGTAATCTTTGCCTTCGGGCTTTATGAATGCATGAATCCTTTGTCTTTCATTTCTCTCGTCTTCTGTGTCCCTCTTAGTAATGTAGTCTTTAATCCGTAGATAGGTGCAAAGAGGCCGAAACCCCTAGTTGCCCCTCGTAGGCGCATGGATCCGAGACTTGGCCTAAGGTCGACCCTTCGATAGTCAGACGAGGGCCGACCCTACGAACATCAAGCAATTTTTACCAAGTGTTCACCCTCGGCTCCAGCCGAAGGGTCTCTTAGACGCATGGATCTGAGACTTCGCCGAAGGCCGACCCTTCGATATTCAAACGAAGGCCGACCCTACGAACATCAAGCAATTTTTACCAAGTGTTCACCCTCGGCTCCAGCCGAAGGGTCTCTTAGACACATGGATCTGAGACTTGGCCGAAGGCCGACCCTTCGATAGTCAGACAAGGGCCGACCCTACGAACATCAAGCAATTTTTACCAAGTGTTCACCCTCGGCTCCAACCGAAGGGTCTCTTAGACGCATGGATCTGAGACTTAGCCGAAGGCCGACCCTTCGATAGTCAGACGAAGGCCGACCCTACGAACATCAAGCAATTTTTACCAAGTGTTCACCCTCGGCTCCAACCGAAGGGTCTCTTAGACGCATGGATCTGAGACTTGGTCGAAGGCCGACCCTTTGATAGTCAGACGAGGGCTGACCCTACGAACATCAAGCAATTTTTACCAAGTGTTCACCCTCGGCTCCAGCCGAAGGGTCTCTTAGACACATGGATCTGAGACTTGGCCGAAGGCCGACCCTTCGATAGTCGTCGCTCCCAACAGTGGATTGCCTTTGGTAAGTTCCTTCGGCCCTGGAGTCGGCTCACAGGCCGACGGTGGGACCCTCGTCTAGGTCAGCCCAGCCTTGCTCATGCCTTGGTAGAGGAGTGGGTGCTAGCCCCGCGGAGCTTGTTCTCTGCCTGAGGCCCTTGATCGAGGCGAACACCGTCAGCCAGTTCGGCTCGGCCTTTGCCTGAGGCCTCGGTCGAGGTGACGACCTTCGACCAGTTCGGATTGACCTCTGCCTGGGCCTTGACCGAGGTGTGGCCCATCGGTAAGCTCGGCTTGGCCTCCATCGTCGAGGCCCTGACAGAGGTGAACATCGTCGCCAGTTCGGCTTGGCCTTTACCCGAGCCTTAATCGAGGTGTGGCCCATCGGTAAGCTCGGCTCGGCCTCCATCGTCGAGGCCCTGACTGAGGTGAACACCATCGCCAGCTCGGCTCGACCTTTACCCGAGCCTTGACTGAGGTGTGGTCCATCGGTAAGCTCGGCTCGGCTTTCATCGTCGAGGCCTTGACCGAGGTGAAGACCTTCAGTCATAGTCGTTCAGTAGAGTTAAAGGTCATCAGCCTGGAGAATTCCTCTCAATTGCCGTAAACCAGCTTTCGTATTATCCATGAATGAAATCTTTCAGAATTTAAGATGAAGAATTACAACTTAAAAGTGCACAAGGGCGAGAATTGCAAAAAACTACAAACGACAAGTGTGCGTGCTCGCCACTTCACTACTGATGGGATTTTCTTAAGTTCTGAGAGTTCCATGATCGGGGTACCCTTCCTCCCCCCGTAGTCTCTAGGTGATAGGACCCTGGTCGTATTACCCTCGAGACTCTGTAGGGCCCTTCCCAATTTGGATCTAGCTTCCCTTGATGTCTTGGGTCTGACACTTCTGCCCTTTTGAGGACGAGGTCACCCTTCCTGAACTCGTTCTTCCGAACTTTGGTGTTGTAGTGCCTCACGGCCCTCTGTTGGTAAGCGACGATCCTTTCTTGCGAAGTTTCTCTAGTTTCTTCCAAGAGGTCTAGATTCGCTCGGAGCCCTCCGTCGTTTTTGTCTTCATTGTAGTACCGAATCCGATGGGTAATGGCCCCTATCTCCACTGGGAGTACAGCTTCAATGCCGTATGTTAACATGAAGGGTGTTTCTCCGGTAGCTAACCTCTCAGTAGTGCGGTAAGCCCAGAGGATGTGGTGCAACTCGTCTGCCCATAGTCCTTTGGCATCATCTAGCCTCTTTTATATTCCTTGAAGTAGTGTACGGTTGGTTACTTTTGTTTGCCCGTTGGTCGGTGGATACCCGATGGAGGTTTTCCTGTGGTCAATGCCGAGGGCCTCACAGAACGTGTCGAAGGTTGGATTGGCAAACTGAGTTCCATTGTCCGTCATCACAACCTGGGGGATTCCAAATCTATATACTACCGCCCTTTGAAAGAAGTCCCTTATGTTCTTTTCGGTTATCGTCGCTAGGGCTTTAGCTTCTGCCCACTTCGTGAAGTAGTCAACTGCCACCACGGAAAACTTCCTTTGTCTCGTGGCCAGGGGGAACGGGCTTAGGATGTTGATCCCCCACATGGCGAACGGTACTGGGCTAGATAAGGACGAGAGCTCGGTAAAATGTAGCCTAGGCACGGGAGCGAACATCTGGCACTTGACACACTTCCTGACTAGTGATTCTGC
>NC_056562.1:22020711-22052484 GCF_013358625.1 Macadamia integrifolia
TCGACCTTCTTTAACTTTCCCTCGTCTAGGCCCATCTTCCGGAAAGCTTCAAGGAACAGGATATCAGCTGAACTGCTGTTATCCACTAAGATCCTCTTCACTTTGCAATCCGCTATGGTCATGGTGATAACCAAGGCATCGTCATGCGGGGTCTGTACCCCTTCCAGATCATCATCTGAGAAGGAGATAACCGTCCCCGTCTTCGCCTTCTCGTTCGGCCATTCTGCCATATGTACGCTTCTCGCGTAGGCCTTCGCTTTCCTGGCAAAGACTGAACTCTCTCCAGCGGCTGGGCCTCCACAAATGGTCGCTATAACTCTAGTTGGGCTCTTATTCTCATCTCGGGGGCGACGCTCAGCTTCCTCGGGTGTCTAGTTCCTTTGCCGTTCCTGATTGCCTCTGCGGGCGAGCCCCCCTCTCTCATAACGATCTCTGCCATCTCTCCGACGGTTATCCCTCCGGCCATTGCCGTCTGGGGCCACCTCCTTTTCCCGGTCTACAAATCGTCCTAGGTATCCCCTTCGGATCATTCCTTCTATCTCCCCCTTGAGATGCCAACAGTCCTCGGTATCATGGCCATGGTCTCTGTGGAAGTGGCAATATCTGTCCACATTGCATCTCTCGGGGTGTTGCCCCATCTTTCCTGGCCACTTCATGGCTCTGGCATCCGGGGAATCTTTTATCTGCATTAGTACCTCTGTTCGCCTTTGGTTCAGGGGTGCGTACTTCTCAAACTTCCTTGGTGGACTGGGGGCCCGACTGCGCTCGGACTTTCGTCTTTTGCCTTCTTCGAAGGGTTTATCGTCAACCCTTGAGAGCCTCTTTCTCGCCGCCCTCCTTTCGGCTTCTTCATCGGCCTGGAGGGTTTCTTCCATCTAGATGTACTTATCGCATCGTGCCCTCAGCTCGGTCAGATTCCTAGGTGTATACTTCGCTAGGGACCTCTTCAACTCCTTGTCCTTGACGCCTCCTAACAGGGCCGTGAACTCCTCCTTCAGGTCTAGGCCTCTGATTGTGATCTTCTCTTGTTGGAATTGCTTCATGTAGTTCCGCAGCGATTCCCCTTCTTGCTGCTTGACTTTGGTCAGGTTCAACGTAGTCTTCTGAAGGGGCTGGCTACTAGAGAATCCCTTCACGAAGAAGTAACTCAGGTCATTGAAGCTTTGGATCGATTTCGTCGGCAGTCGGTTGTACCACAGCCTCGCCGCTCCTCTGAACGTCAATGGAAGGGCACGACACATGATGTTTTTCGAGACCCGATGGAACTGCATGGCGACCTTAAAGCCTTCCAGGTGATCGACGGGGTCCCCTGACCCGTCATAAGTGTCATACTTGGGTAGACGAAAGCCGATCGAGAGCGGGTCCCTCATGACCTCGTCAGCTAGGGCCGTGTCATTGGTGAGGTCCGGATCGTGATTTCCCGTCTGGTTTTCTGCCACCTTCTTGATCTCATCCTTCAAGTCTAGGATCATCCGCTTTAATCCCGAGTCCTCGGGCCTCTGTTTGTCTCCTTGGTGCGGATCCCCATGTGGGTCTCTGGCGGCGCGTTGCGTCCTGCCTCGGGGTGCGGGACTCTCCCTCGCTCGGTTTCGAGGGTTACGATCGGCCCTTGTCAATCCTGTACTGCTCCGGTCTTCATCTCGAGCTCTCTCAAACTGGACATGGGGACCTGGGGGTGCTCCGCTAGTCTTATGAGAGACAGCTTTGGAGACCTCCCTCATAGTCTCGGCCATCCAGTTATATTTGTCCTGGAGGTCTTCGAATTGCTGCCTCGTCATGTACTCCTGGGCTGCAGGAGGCTGATGATCACTATCTTCACATACTGAATATCCAGCCGAACGCTGGTACCTGACGGACACTTCCAAGTCGTCATTGCCCCTTTCTCGTCCTATCTCCACCGAGGGAGGAAGCTCCCCTGAAGGTTCTTCCCCCATGTCCATGTTGGACGTCGCTCTTGTCCTCTTGCGGTTGTAGGTTCTCCCCACCATTACCGTCGGTTCCCACGGACGGCGCCAATCTGTTGCTGCTAAAAAACCCCGTGAGTTGGTCCTACACAAGCACAGACGGCGGAGGCCCGGAGCTTTGTCCTGGGTTAGTCCTCCGACGCTCAAGTTAGGGTCGGCCGCACAGTTTTCAGTAAGGGAGTAATGGTGAGGGTCTGAGAGCTTACCTTCTTCCTTCCTCTCAGCCTCCTTATATCCTTCTTCGGGGCTAGGGTTTCTTTCTTGTCTTTTCCTCTGTCCTTCTCCCATACGATCGTCCTTCTTGTGGGGAATATTTCCCTCATGCAAACGACGTGATCGAGCGTGATTGAGTTCTTGGAATCCTTATCTGGTGGAGGACACGTGTCTCAGGGGCGACACGTGTCATTTCCCCACCGAGAGATCAATTTGGCTGTATCAAGAGGTAATAGAGATAATTAATGGGAGCATCCCATTCCCATAATCCCATCATAGAAGATGCTAGAAAAACTCATATGCTTTTCAAATACACTTTCCAATATTCGATTCGATTGAAAGAAAACTTAAAAGCCCAATAAGCTTTCATGTAAAACATCCAAAGCAGTCATAGCTCTCTCGAGATGGGCATCAGAGAAGTTGAAGTCGCAGGCAATACAGTAACGATTCATGAGGCCGACGACGTCTATGACCCAGTCACAGGACGAGCTCTCACCGGGTCCTGGGTCTGGGACTCGGCTTTCATCCTGTCAGAGTGGATGGTTCACCATGGCCGACTTGATTTCGACCTCCACGGTCGAACCGTGGTCGAACTCGGTGCCGGAACCGGGCTTCCCGGTCTAACAGCAGCTTTACTCGGTGCCAACCATGTGGTTCTCACCGACGTTGCCCAACTTCTCCCTGGGCTGCAGAAGAACGTCGAAGCCAACTCACTCGGGGACCGAGTAGAGGTTAGGGAATTACTTTGGGGATTGGACGATTTGAGGACGAGTGGAGTCGGTGAGTTGGAGGATGTGGACTTGGTGTTGATGTCTGATGTGTTCTTTGACGCGTCGGAGATGAGAGCGCTGGCGAAGACGTTGAAGAGGCTATGTGGGAGGGAGACAAGAGTCTGGTCTGCCAGTGAGGTTAGAGAGTGGATTGAAGAGAGCCTGGAGGAGTTGAGGCGGGAAGGGTTCAGAGTGGTGGAGCTTCCGAGTCAACAACTAGTTTTGTCCTCATCGGCGGCGGCAATGGCAACTGAGGAATCACCGTCGTTTGCTATTTTTGTTCTTGTGCCACCGAGCTGTGACTCAGGACCTGAAACGGACACTACTGAAGTTGACACGTAGGATCATCGCTTGTATACATCTAATGTTGTATGACAGGTTGAATCAATCGATGCCTCGTGGCTTCATGATCGATTGGTTGCATGATGATAAGGTCCCATTCCTGGGCCTTTCCTTTCGCTTTCTTCATTTTTCTCTTTTCAATGATGCTATAGTAGCCTTGACGTGGATAGTTTTGTCTGATCGCCATGAAAATTCAACCTTTTCTCTCTCTCTCTCTCTCTCTCTCTCTCTCTCTCTCTCTCTCTCTCTCTCTCTCTCTCTCTTTACATCACTGCCCAAGGGGACTTTACTCACACACAAGAGGGGATGATAGAAAAGAGAGCGGATCAAGTTCACGTACAAGAATGGCCCTGATTCATGGATATAGAATCAATTTTCTCTCTCTTCATTTATAGATTCTATATCCACAGATCAGGAATGTATGAGAACATTCTCATACGTGAACTTGAGTTGATCTATGCACCGGGGGGAATGCATGTGACATGACTTGATCTATGCATTGGATTCTCTCTCTCTCTCTCTCTCTCTCTCTCTCTCTCTCTCTCTCTCTCTCAACTTTATCTGTCAGACTGAGCATTCCTATGCTAAACCAGTAAGGCTCTCTACTGCCCAAATTTAAATGTAGGGAGTGTCAGTAAATATAGACTAAGTGTAGGGAGCTAAGTAATTGCCGCTAGTTTTAAAACTTGGATTGGATATTTGATATTATAGATTAACCTAACTCTACATGTACCAAGTCTGAATGAGTTATCTGAGTTCAGATGAGTCACACTAATTCCCAATCGAGTTCAACTGATTCAAAACCGATTTAATAAAATGGAAATTGATAAATGTCAATCTCGTACTCAATTCTGAGTTTTTTAAAACTTGATTCCAATTGGATCCACTTTTTGTTTTGAAGAAACTTACCCAAATATTGGTTCTTAATTCTTGTTAGCCATGCTTAAATAAGATGCATTTCAAGTCATAATAGCATGATAATTTTCTTAGTTAAAAGGTATAAGGAATACAATAAAGCCCTATCATTATGACTACCTTTCATAAAGGACATCTATTTTGAGCCATGTGAACGGATGGTGTGACTAATTTGAACGTTGGTTACATATTATGTAACTCATGTTGAAAGAAAATGCTTTCTATGTCATGCTACTTAAGATAATTTTCCTGGTTAAAGGATATGATTAAGTTTTTCTTCGCTTATGTTGGAGAGAGAATTTTTTAATCTTCAGATTCTAGTGGGTGGGTAAGATTCTTACAATAGTGCTAAGGATATTTGAAAGGCGGAGAGAAAAATGACACCCCACTAGTTAGATTCTCTTCACTCATAGTGAAGAAAAACTTTTGCCTAAAGATGAGTTGTATATCCCTCATTATGCCTACTTTTACATAAAGGGTATCTATTTTGAGCCAAGTTAAGGGATGGTGTGACTAATTTGAACATTGGTTACTAATTAGTATGCATATTCATGCTACTAATTTCAAGTTATGTAGCTTCTACCGTCTTGCTAGTTAAGATAATTTTCTTGGCAGAAGGATAAGATCAAGTTTTCCATCACCTATGGAAAGAATTTATTCATCCTCGGGTTCCATTTGTTGTATGAGACTCCTACAACAATGTCAAAGGTATTTCTAACTTTGAACAATTTGGGCTAAAGAAAATAATGACACCCGCGAGTTAGATTCTCTTTACCCATGGTGAAGAAAATGTTTTACCTAGAAGATATTTGTACAACTCTCATTATGCTAACTTTCGCACAATGATCTTTATTTTGAGCCAAGGGAGGATGATGTGACTGATTTAAAGAGTTGGTTGCATAGGATGCCTTACATTACAAATTTGATAGATGAAGTCCTCTCTCTCTCTCTCTCTCTCTCTCTCTCTCTCTCTCTCTCTCTTTATATATATATATATATATATTTTATGTGCAAGAGTCCCGCAAGGGGTTACAAGGCCCCACAAGGAGGCAAAGAAAAAACTCATGAGGGAGTCAATTGGGGCCACTGGGCCACACTTGAAAAACACATGACATCTAGTATGCATATCAGCACCTAAGATGCACTTCAAGAGAGTTGATCCATTAACCAACATTCGAACACGCTCTCAACTAAGCAGTGCCATACAGCTAGGCTATGGCCCAAGTGTGCCAAGTCAACTCTATGGTTTGTACTTTTGCCACTGTGTTAATAGGGAAACAGTTCCCGGAAAAGGGGGGTAAGGGAGGCTGACCTTGCACCTCACTATCTTTCTCCTCCCGTATGTGAAATGACACAAATACCCACAGGAGAGAGATACATTGGACATCCCCCACATAGAGCATTTTCCCATTTTTTACCTATTAAATTTCATATTTCTTGGGTGGCTTTCAATCATTCCATACATCATGATGAACATTTTTTTTTTTTTTAAAGTAAGATGGTTGGAGTTTTAAATATTTTTAAATAGATAATTTAAAATATTGTTTTGTTTTATAGAAGATTGGTTTGTGCATTTTCCCAATAGGTATATAAATAATCAATAGGCCTGATTATTGGAGACATGTTGGAATGGTTAACAAATATGCCTTGTCGAGAAAAACATGGTATTTGGGCATGTCTTTTTTAGGACAATCATTGTTGGTGTTTTTTCTCCTCTTATGTATACAGATAGAAGGTTTTCCCATTTCACTAATAGTTTTATGATACAATTCCTTTTTTTTTTTTTTTTCTTTATTATCATTTTCTTATGTTCGATGGAGTACAACTCTGAAGTATACCGGCGTAGTTTAGTAAACGAGTGTAATAGCGACTGGATGAGCCTATAGAGCTACTTTATCTTGGAGGCTAATTCACAAGAACCATGTTTGCACTTAGGAGACGTCTAAAGTCTTAAAGAAAGTGATTAGTGATATAATTCAACCCCCCCATTCATTAATATTCTTCTTATATTTTCAGGTTCTTGATGTCGTATCAATATTTATATTTGCTGATAACATTCGCGGTTTGTCTATGATTTAAAAAAAAAAAAAAAAAAAAAATCATACTCTGAAATATTTCTAATAAATCTTTTTATTTTTACTTTATTTTTTTAATTTTCCAATAATTCGTAAGACTATAGAAGTGCCGCCGCGACAAATCCCTTTAAATTAGTTGGCACTAAGAATATTCGGATTCCGGAACGTGTACATGCATGTATACTTTTCAAGTTAGAGAGAGAGTGTGTCTTAAATGTGAGTGAAAGGATGAAGAATCTCCCCTTATTCTAATTGAAAACAGGAAAAAATAAAATAAAAAAGAGGTTGTTCTGATTTCAGAGTCAAAGTAGTGGGGGAAATTCTTTCATCCTTATTATTTTAATTTAATAACAAAGAGTCTTGTGCAACGGTTCCTCAAAGTGGTAGTTTAGTTAACAGCCATTTAACAAATTATTACTACGGTTGGTGAATCTTAGTAGATAGCCCTTAATGGTAATAGACTTCTAATTACTTAAGATTTCAAGTTACTTATCAAGAGCCAAGACATAGAAAAATAATGTGGCAATTAGAAATTTTACATTTTTTGAACCATAGTTTGATTTCTTATAAATCATGGTGAATCGATCAACAATCTTTTACCAAAAAAAAAAAAAAATCAACAATCTAGTAAGATGGATCCTAACCTTGCTAGTTTTGGGGCCATTTAACCCGATATGGAGACAAGACCGATATACGTTAGTTAATGCCACAGATTAATGAGGTTGTGATTCTAGTTAATATCATACATAAGAGCAAGGGTGTAGGACTAAACAATGCTAAACGGATTTGGATCCTCTATGGTGCAATAGGGCGTTTGACGCGCATCTTACATCTAGAAATGCTTTGAACTACGTGCGATCACCTTAGGCTCCGTGTCTGAGCATTTTTTGTCATTGGATACGTACTAAACGCCCTATTCACAAAGGAATTCACTCCATGCTAAACACTCAGGATTTGAGTTAATTTGGTAATTAGGTCATTGACTTCATGACTCAGTGGAGACCCAAATTGAAACAATAAGCCATGATGCAAGAGCCTTTTGCTAAATTGGAATTTGAGTTATTTAGTATATATGTGTTGCATCATTTATGTTCATTTATGGTATCTTCAATAGAAATATTGAGATTTTTAAATTATTTAATATTCATATTCTTATGGATTTCATGAGAATGCATATTGTTTATTAAATGAATTTCTATAATCAATCATATATGATTATTCAATATGAAATTGATAATGTTGATTATTATGTGACAAAATAGTATGGATAATTGTCTCCCTTGCTAATGTTGCCTCCTCGAGATTTCTAGAGAGAAGGTTACTTTCCACCTACCATGTGACACTGATGATAAATCTATTAAAACAAATCTACATAGGGCAAGGCTAGGGTGGGGGTTGTAGGATTGGGCGGGGGTAGTGAAGGAAGAAAGGGGTGGTGCAGAGTTACCTTCCGATGTGTCCATGCAAGGAGGAGAAGGAGTCGCGTAGAGAAAATAATAAGAAAAATAACAAAATTTTAGAAAGGAAAGGGGAAAAGAGATGGTTAACAAATTAATAAGTGAAAAGAAGGGATAATTAGTATGTTTTAAAAACAAGAAGGGAGAAGAAGGGGTAAGAGTCTAGTTGTAAAAAAAGAGTATTAAAAACAAAGTCTAAAGTAGAAGAGTATTAGTCAATATTAGGGGTGTCAAACAGTTGGTACAGGTCAGTCTTGATCGGGCTTAGTCGGGTTTGGCCAATTTCTAAGGTTACACAGTGAATGCCCGTTTAGCTAAACGGGCTTAGCTAGCGTGAGCATGGTATGGTTAATAATCATGCCGTTTGGTCTCGGGCTTTAATAGGGCAACCATAAATGACCTTAATCGAACCTTAATCGGGCTATAGACCTATTTAACTTAAACGGATCCTCTTTTAAATTGATCTCTTAAATATGCTTGAAAAGGAATTCCAATCAAATGAGGCAAAGATGAGCATAGCAAAGAAAAATATCCCATAGTTAAAATGGATTAAGCCAAAGATGGGCAAAACAACTAAGTTACTAAGATACTCGATCTTTAATCCACGAAACTCAAATCAATTAAACTACGCTTATACAACTCAAGTTTAGTAAGTTCAAATCAATTAAACTCTACATAAAAAAGATGAATGTTCATATAACAATTACCACCATTGCAATTGTACATATCACTTAACCTTAGCACTAAATACAAATAGTATTAATATATATATATATATATACAAGTAATATTAAAGGGGTTGGGCTAGGTAGAGCTTAAAGGAGTTGGTTCAAATCGGGCTTGTAATTGTGTTGGGCTGGTTGGGTGTCCATCATGCTAGGTGGTTGCATCGTGTACTATCTGTTTATAAATGTGTCGGGCTCATTAATCGAGCCAGTCTAGGTCGTGCCATAAACGTGTCGGGCTAGGTCGGGCCTACCAGTGTGGGCTTGGAATTGACACCTCTAAGTAAATATAATCTAAGGCTTAGTTTGGCTGTCAAGAAATGGAGAGAAAAGATAAGGAAAAATTCAAAAAATTTGAATTTAAAAAAAGAGATATACATAAAGCAATCATTGTATCATCATGATTTTTTTTTTTTTTTTCATCATGATACAATGAATCTGTGTGTCTATCTCTCTCCTCAAAATTCAAGTTTTTTTTTTGCATTTTTTTTTTTTCTATTCTTTTCTTGACAACTAAACTTAGCCTAAATATAGGGCAATGCTACTAATTACCCCTTAAAACTAGGGATGTAAGTTTGACCCTGATGGTACACACTTGCTTCGGCCTAAACAAACCCTCGGCTAAGATTTTTAACCCTTAGGGTGGGTTAAGGTTGAAAAAACACTGACCTTAGGTCAGAATTGGCCAAAGCCCGGCCAAACCAGACCCAAAACAGTCTTGACCTTAATTTATATAATGTAAGTTAGTGCTATCATTTTATCCTTTCATTCAGAATAATGAATTTTATGTCATTGATTTTTATGGTCAAATGTCCGAACCATACTCTCTGAAGGTTTGACCTAGGCTCTCTTTGGTGTCATTTTTCATTTTTATTTTTGTTTATAAAAATGGTTTTGGTAGCATTTGGTATCATTTATAGAACTTGTTTTTTTTTTAAAAATATTGGTAAAACACAAAAACCAAAAAATGATCAAGAATCATTTATGTGTTTTGGCCCAAAATGATTTTCAGTTATTTTTGAACTCGACTTTAATGAACATGTACTTAAATGCTCAATATGGAATGGTAAAGTAGTGATTTGCTTTGTAATTAGAAATCCAAACCCCTTGCCCCCCTCTTCTTTAGTACAAAATGGAGAAAGAAAATTATAAGAAAGATGGGTGAAGGAAATCTTTTCACCAATTTCTTTAAAAAACTATTTTGCACATAGAGATATCAAACTATTTTTCACAAAAAAATCATTTTTGTCAAGTAATCATCAAAATATTTTTATGTTTTGATAAAAAAAAAAAAAAAAGGGTTTTCATTAATAATTTTTGTTAAATAGATAAAAGGAAAAAGAAAAATGATACCAAAAGGGCTCTATTACGTTGTGTTAGTTTTTTTTTTTTCTAAATTGAAGTGACTATTTTACCTTTCTTATATTTTGAACTCAAACATCCTAAATTACCCCTATTTCATCTCTAGCCCTAAAATTCCCAAATCCCCAATCTTCCATCTCCAATTTCTTGTTCGGCAAAGGTGAAAAAGAGAGTATTTTCCGACGATGGTTTCGCTTGGCTAGAGAGCGGCTGCGGTGGATTTGTAATTCTGAACTGCCTCCCGTCTTCTTCTTCTTCAATGGGATCTTTAGGCCTGTTTCTTCTCCTATTTGTATTATAATGTTTCTTCATCCCGGTTACCCATCAATTACAATCCTCTCAAACCCAAGTCCTATTGCAGCTAAGAAAACAATTGGAATATCCAGATGGAATGGAATGGAATTTTGGGACACGTACAGTGAAGATTTTTGCTACTCACCTTCGTCTCCTCAGCTAACCATTGCATGCCAAGACAACTCTATCACAGAGCTGAAAATTATGGGTGACAAGCCCGCCAAGGTTAGTAAATTCGAAGGATTTGCAATTCCGAATCAGACCATCTGCAATTTTCTCCATTGATTCACCTTGGTGACAACCCTGTCAAGGCGAACCACCCTGAAAGTTCTTAGCTTGGTGTCTTTGGGGATCTGGGGTCCTTTACCTGACAAAATGCACCGGATTTACTCGCTTGAACTTCTGGACTTCAGATCGAATTTTCTGTTTGGTTCAATTCTAATTCCAATTCAGAATCACAAATCCACCCCTGCCGCGGTCGAGCCAAGCGCAACTATCTCTGGAAAATTCTCTCATCTTCGCCTTTGACGGCCAAGAAATTGTAGATGGAAGATTGGGGATTTGGGGATTCTAGGGTTGAAGATGAATTAAGAGTAGAATGGTGTTTAGATTTAGGAAATTTTATTTCAACATATAAGAAGGGTAAAATAGTCATATCAATTTTAAAAATTTAACATGTTTGATGGAACAAAATGTAATAAATGAAATGTGAGAGTTGGACATAATTAGGTCAAACATCAGGAGATATATATATATATATATATATAAATTTCCTAATATTAATTATGTATTGGTCATTTGATTTATGGTATTTTGTTTTTTTTTTTTTTAATATATATATATATATATATATATGATGTAAATGACAAAAATATGGTCAATCAGGTTAGGCCATGGCAAAAAATGGCAAAAAATCAGAATCAATTAGGTGCAACTCGGTCCAATCAGGATCAATTAAGATCAAGATGGATTAGTCATGTGTTCGACAAAATTGGGCTTAAATTGAGTTTTGAAGACATGTGATCATGTTGAGATGTTAAAAAATGAGGCCCCACCTAACCTTAACTATGACTTAGAGCAGGATTCGGCTCCTCTCTAAAATGCCCATTACTTATTTGTGTGAGTATCATGTGTTCAAGTAATGATCTAATGGTTTTCAATGCCTTACTTTTTGTGTCTCTATCGGCATCTGATTTGTCGTCCCTCTTTCAACTTTTTCAGGCAATCATCACCTCAACACATAGTATTTCCCCAGATAACTATAAATAGCAAAGGGCCGACCTCTAAGATGGACACTAAGGAGAATCCTTGTATTGGCTTGAGATTCCATTTAAAAAAAAAAAAGTATAGGCTTGAGTCGCTTGAGTCGCTTGACTCGTGAGGTAATCTGATAGTTGAACCACTTTGAACCGCCCTTTTTTATGCCTTGAGGAAGGCTGCTCTATGAGTTTCCACATGGTCCATAGTGAGATTTTACAAATTCAAAGTTAAAAGTCAATGGTCAGTAATACTCCAGCTCCAGTCCAGCATTAATGCGATACTTAAGCTGTGAGGAGTTTTCTAGTCAAAGGAAGTTTCAACTGAACATAAATAAGCTCACGAGAAGTTGAGGAGGAAGGATCTCCCTCTCTCCCATTGAAATTGTCTGTAATTCCGATCTGATATAATTTCGTGAAATATCACCTTCAGGGATGATATGTGTATTGATACCAATGCGATGGTCTAGATCTGGTACAACTAATAAAATCTTAAATCAGTGAAGAGTCATTTAAATCAGATATGAACCATTGCATTGGTATCAATACATGTGTCACCCCTGAAGATGGTATTTCACGGAATTGTACTAGATCCGAATTGCAGATGATTTTTTCCCCCCTCTGTCCACCTCACGTTGGCCACCAATTTAGTCAATTTTGTTTTTTCTCAATTAACCTGTTATTCCAAAATTAAAGAAAATATTTTTCCACGTGGCTCGAGTTTCCCGCTAGACTAATCCCTGTTCCTTTGCAAGAAGAAGAAGAAGAAGAGGAAACTATTATTGTACAGATCGATCCTCCTCAGGGTGTCATCTACGCTTCAGCCTCAGAAAAAGCTGAAGAAACCCTAACGAGGGTCAACAAGTTAATCTGATTTGTAGTCCTAAGAAGGAGGATTGTCTTCCTTCTTGTTTGGGCGACTTGCTTACAAGCTTTCAACCACTGCAACTTGCCATGGCCGGTATCTCTCTCTCTCTCTCTCTCTCTCTCTCTCTCTCTCTCTCTCTCTCTCTCTCTCTCATATTTTTTAAACATTTCATAGGAATAGGTACCCTCCTTTCTTGATGAATTTCTGTTGAGTTCTAGTTGACAAACATGTTGATAGAAGCACTAGTCAAAAGTGAAAATACCCATTTGAGTTTGCACCTCCTTGAGCGGTCATATCCAAGGCGATGATGAATCCAAAAATGGGCTTTGATGAACTTTTCATTATAAGCTGTAGGGGTTAAAGAAGTAGGCCCTGGAGGAGGAGGTGAGAGGTAGTGGGGACAAGAAGAAAAAGAAGAAGATGAACTTTTTCTTTCTACTCTGCTTTGGAAAAAAATGGGTCTCATCTCTCACCTTATTTTGTTGCTTTTCCTGAACAGCCATCAATACTACTGGATTTGCAACAATTAGGAGTATAGGGCAACTGGGATTTCATGATTTTCCTTGAATCATAGACATTAGTTCACTCTTTACTTCTCCCAGCTTCAATTGCGGTTCCTAAGTAGTTTCTTAAAAAAAAACCAGTTTATTCACTCCCATAGTCTTCAAGCTTCAAATAATTCACCAGAAAACCAGTTCCCCTGCCATAATTGAGGATTCTTTCAACTTCTGAATTTTATTTGTTGATCATAAATAATGTACTTTGATCATCAAGCACCTTCACCATACTTCAGCTGCCCTTCCTAATCCACCCCCCAACAAAAAAAGTTCTAAACTTGTCAGAGCTTTGAAGTTCCAATACTAATAGCTATTTGAGTTTCATTCGCTCCTACCAGATGTTAGTTCTATAAACTACGAAATTGGGTTACCATATCTAATGGGCTGTGATTTGAGTGGAAGATTGTTAGGAAAGTTGTCACCTGCAATGGTTTCCTGGATGATCAGTTCCTTTTCTCCCCTGTTGAAGCCATTGTAGACCTGATCGTATTGGGCCTCATCCTCTTCCAGGCAAATTACAAATGTTAATGGTGTTGAGAATGCAAGAATGTTAACCTTTTGGACAAAATTTAGGGGCTCCTCTTTCTCTTCTGTGAATTTTCAGATAATTGCCTTCTTGAAATTGTAAAGTTTTTGTGATCTGGTTAAACCCCTTTAAATTCCCTACACACTAATTTTCTTTATTTTTGTTTTTCTGTCCAGTACTAGAGATTCAAGAACCGCATTTGCTCCAAGATGGAAGGACCATTGGTCAATCACCTATTAGATTTTTGCGTCGGTGGGTTATGATTTCAGTAAACATTTTCTTTGTTATTGTTGGCCAAACTGCTGGTGTTCTTCTTGGGAGGTTCTACTATGACCAAGGTGGAAATAGTAAATGGATGGCAACACTTGTCCAAACCGCTGGGTTTCCTATACTTTTTATCCCACTCTTCATCCTCTCCTCTCAGAAATCTTCAACCACCACCAAATTTAATGTGTCCATTACCACCCTTACCTTAGTCTATTTCTCACTTGGTGTGTTTCTAGCTGGTGACAACATGATGTACTCGATCGGGCTTTTGTACCTGTCTGCCTCAACTTATTTCCTTGTATGTGCATCCCAGTTGGCATCTAATGCGGTTTTTGCATTCTTCATCAATTCTCAAAAGTTCACTGCTTTAATATTCAATTCTGTTATCATCCTGTCCTTATCTTCTGCCCTCATTGGGGTTAACTCTGATTCCACTGAACCTGCTGGAGTATCGAGGGAGAAGTATATTTTGGGCTTCTTGTGCACTCTTGGTGCGTCCACCGTTTACTCCCTGCTGCTTTCACTCATGCAGCTTTCCTTCCAAAAGGTTCTGAAAAGAGAGTCATTTTCTGTGGTATTAGAAATGCAGATCTACACATCATTTGTTGCAACATGTGCTTGCATAGTAGGCCTCTTTGCCAGTGGTGAATGGAGGAGTTTGAAAGGAGAGATGGATGGGTTTGGAAAGGGGAGAATATCTTATGTGATGACATTAGTTTGGACAGCTGTGGCTTGGCAAGTGTCTTCTGTTGGTGTTGTGGGGTTGGTTTTTGTGGTATCTTCACTTTTCTCTAATGTTATTAGTACCTTGGCTTTGGCTCTTGGTCCTATTGCTGCTGTTATATTTTTTCATGATAAGATGGATGGGGTGAAGGTGGTGGCGATGTTGATGGCCTTTTGGGGCTTTGCTTCTTACTTGTATCAGCAATACCTTGACGATTGTAAGCTGAAGGCAGCACAAAATCAAGATAATGAAGTTCCAAATGAGTTTACTCTAGAGAGGCTGATTGTTTGAATGAATATGTATCATACAGAAGTGGAAAAGATTGCTGGAAAATATGTAGCAAACAGAAGTGGTTAGTTTATTCTCCCTTTTTTCACCCAAATTTTTGTATGACATGTATAGGTCCATTGATCCATCATCGTTCTCCTCTGTCGGACTTTGTTGGTATTAATGGCTGTTAAGACTAGAGGATTCAAGCTTGATAAAAATGTATTTTATCTTTTAGGATATGAAATATGACTTGTAATTCAATTCAGTACTCTGTTATCAGTTGATCTTAAAATAAAGTAAAGCACACTCTTCAATTGGCAGCTATTAAGCGCTCTCTTGAAATTGCTGTTATTATGCTGCAAGTAATTAATGTGTTTAGTAGCTTCGACTGATTCGAAGGACTACCATATTTTAACTGCTGCTCTTTTCTTGATTGTAGTTGCAAGTTTGGTCTCAGTTAAGATGGCCTTCCTACCCCACCTATTTTAAGTCGGGGCAAAATGGGTTCCTGTCTGCAATTGGGCTGGTGGATTGGGACCTTTCTGAAACTCAAGCTGCCCTATGTGGCCAAGCTTTATCAACTACTAACTTCTTAGTCATAACCTCTTGTATTCATCTATAAAATTGTGTTATTACCAATCAAAAGTTCTAATCTTTTGGATTATTAGTTATGGACAGTTTGTTTGTGCTTTCACTCTGCATTCTAGCTGCTACTGTCTACATTCCTCAATTGTCTCTCATAGAAGCCGCCTATTTAGATATTTTTTGTTTTCCATTATCACATATGTTGTCTTCTTCTAATTCAATGGGGAATCTCAAAGTCAGAAGCTCCCCCTTAACAGTAAGTTTTTAGCCTTTTCTTTTCATGCTATAGAGAGTTTAAGATGGGTCTTTAACCAATATAATTTGCTGGTTCTGCAAGAATCTCAATGTTGACTTCTTTTACAACAAAAAGCCATTTGTTACTACATCCCCGTCAACTCAATTGTTTTGAACCTGTCCCTTGCCCTTCACTGTTGATAGAATATAAAAGCTGTGATGCTGGGTGTGCTTGAATAACAGTTGGGGATAAGAGGTGCCTGGCTGATGCTAAAGATTTCTCATCAGATTAAATATTAGATGAGTTCCTAATGATTTTTTTGGGTGAATAATAAATTCCTTACCAAAGAGACTGAATATACCGGGACCGAGGGGAAAAGAGAAAACAAAACTAACACAAGCTAAACAGGGCAGCGAAACTGATTAAGTTTCTATTGATTTTATTCCCATTCAAAACTAAAGTGAACTACAGCTAAATCTTCCCCATCAGACAAAATATGAGATTTTTTGTGGAAAAAAAAAATGCATCAAAATGCATATGTTACAGAAATTTGGGTTGTATTTTTAATTTTTGTCCATAGTTTTCCTGTTCTTGTAAACTAGGATCACCCAATCATGGAACCAGCTGCTTTACATTCTCCACTAGCAAAAATCCAACGAGGCAAACACAGCCCATGAAGGTGAATTATGCAAGGAAGGTGATGTATGATGAATTAAGAAGAAAATAAGAACTTATTAGGTTAAGGAAGAGTGGGAAAAGAGTAGTGAAGAGCCTTTTGAATTGCAAAAGAGTAGGGAGAGTAATAGAAATGGGGAGGTATAGAAATGAGTACATCATAGGAGAAGAGGCAAAATACTAGAATTCCTGCATTTAGGATGAGAATTGTCATCCAATAGCTGTTTTTGCCTTTGTCATAGTAAGTTCTTCCTGGTGCAGTCTCAGTTGCCAAAGAGAGAGGAATAGTGCTGTGAACTACAATCTCAAGGTCTTTGTGGAAAGGACCGAGTTTTCTGTCACCCACGATGAAGAGAGAATCTATCCATTCAAGGGTTCTGACACTCAAATGGGACTCTTAAAACGGTAAAGAGTGTAGTTTTACGATATTCCAGTGGTGAGATTCCCTTCAATTACGGTGCAAGATAAATTCCAACTTTTAGAAATGCCAGCAATTTCATAATGTAGCCAATATGGGACTCATCTTCCTTAGTGGTTTTCGACATTCCAAACCTGCCATCAACAAGATAGGGCTTATACCTAACCCTAACCATTAACATTGATGCTAGGGCACTCCTACATCCTACCATAGTAAATTTAGTTATAATTAATTCACTTATAATGTCCCATCAAGGCGCCTCCCAAAAAAAAAAAAAAAAAAAAAAGAAAGTGAAGTTCCTTTTAATATCTCTATGTGGAAGAAGTCTAATCAAATTGAACCAAAACAGATAATTGATGATGTGAACGACAAACTCACAAAGTTTAAACATAAACGAAAAAGTGTTACATTGGTAGGTATTGCCATGTGAACAAATTTTTGCCTTCCAAAATTATGCAAGTTTTCAATCATTTTTCAAAATTTTATATTTCTACGAGTCAGACATGCATTTAATTAGGCTTTAAACTGAAACTTATCATGATTATATAAGCTTTTTGTGGAAAATAGATCCAAAAAGTTTGGGTGGCGACTGAGGCACATGGAGAAAATGTATGCATGTGGGCCCCTCAAATATATATATATATATATATATTAGGGTGATGGAGATTAGTAGACTACACGACCCAAGTTGATGGAGCTGTTCCATAGACAAAATAATATATCATCAACTAAGCCAAGTTGGTTCAATTTAATCACATAAAGTAAACAACTATCCTATACTTTTTAATAATGGGAAATTATACAAAAGAGTTTTGGTGGTTGAATGAGTTTTTTTTTTATTTAATGGGGATCCACAATGACTTGACTTCCATGACGGCACGTTGTTTACTTACTCAAAACTCCATATCTCATGTTCGCATGTGAAATTTTATTTTAAACGAAATTTTCCAAGAGGTCAAGTACAAGTTTTAAGAAAATTTAAAACTATAAGAGAGTGACAATTAAATATGTATGACAAAAATATAAGAATGCATGCCAATGCACATAGAGAGTTTTTAATTGAATTAAGTTTGATGCGTGACTAATCTACACCACTCTCTAAATTATATTTACAAGTCAAAATTTTCATATAATCGCAAAGTGAAAAATAAACAAATAAGAGATGATGTTTTTCCATGTGGACCACTTAGAGGAATATTTTTCTATTCAACTAATTTTCCGTTCGTGGCCATGCGCATTGGAATCTCTTTTGAATGAGTATTGGCTTTAGATACACAAAGACCTCAATCTCTATAAATGTTTTTTAATTATTATTATTTTTTATTTTTAATAGAAACTTAAGAGGATCAATTTATTCAACTTTTACTACTTTTAGTACCACGATGGACTAAGTTGTTATCCATGCTGCCTAACTAAAAGTTAAAAATAAATAAATAAATAAACAAAAGTGAGAAAAGTACCTTACCCACTTGGTGGCTCTACATCTAAATATAAACACACCCTTTAATAAGTGTCACATGAAAATTAAGTTTCTCTAATCACCTGTCAAGTTTCATCAGTCTCAATCTATTTTAACAAATGGCAAACCAAGATATTTAAATATATATATATATATATATATATATATTTATAAAGGTCTGCAGTGGGGTGTATGACGTGGAAGGTAAGCCTACATATGAGGAGAAACAAATTTCCTATTTCCTATTACCCAAAAAGAAAAAAAAAAATCAAATTTCCAAATCACTCGTTCTACTATGGTTGCCCAATTTTTTCTGTCATATCACATCATTGGTCATAAAAGCGAAAGTGATTTTACATCGAAATCGAAAATGTATTTTATTTTTTTTTTTGGATGCTAAGCCTCTTACCGTGGTAGACAGGAACTCATAAGAGGCTAGACCCTAGTTAGTTTATTATCGTTTAAAACGCGTTTAAAACGGCGTTCCGTTTTTTTGCCGTTTCAAACGCCGTTTGCTGAATTTTTCACAGAAAGTCGGTAAAAAACGGGAACGGGGCTATTTGAAGTTTTTTTGCCGTTTTAAACGCCGTACCGTTTTTTTGACGGTAAAAAAACGGATTTTAAAAAATATAAACGTTTTAAAATAGAAACGTTTAAAACGGGACTATTTATTTTGATTGTTATCTAGGTATTTAGAGAATTATTATGCCAATTTATGTCTATATATTGCCCTTTTTTTGACACCGTATTATTTAAATATAAACGTTTAAAACACATATCGTCCGTTTTTTATTTTTTCCCGTTTTTATCGTATTTGACCGTATTTTTGACCGTCCCGTTCACGTTTTGATCCATTTAAAACATACCCGTACCGAACAATGTTTTTTTGCCGTTCCCGTTTTAACTAACAGAGGGCTAGACAAGGATCCACAAGACCGAAAATGTTGATGTTAGAATATATTTTATATTTATTGTGAGACTCTTCCTCACAAGTTTTTCACTCCTTTTATCCATCAAACAAACGAGGAATGTTTGTCTAATCATGTGCATCCACTATCACTGAGGTTGACATCCTAACTTATTGGATTCCTTTTGAGAAGAGAACACTTTCCGGCCATTTGTACAACCACTATGCCTACAATTAGACCAATGGGAGGTCGTGCAGAGGCATTTGAGCAGAGCAGTTTTGTCTTGTTGCACCTGCTTATATCTAGGCATAGACAAATGCAACAAACGGGTAGGGTTTTTCTCCTTCTTTTTTGGTAAGCGAACTTATTGCACTGATTCCAAGGATTTCATAAGAACTTTTTTTGAAATTATTTGATTCTTCTTGGAACTTGGGAGATAAATGCGAGGTTAATTCCAATCCTCTCATCTCTAGTATGGAAGGAGATAAATATACTGATTATCCGGATCCAGCTCATCTCCAACGCCTCATTGGACGGCTGGGAGGATTCGGGTACAAAACCCCCTGTCTTTCCAACCGTCCAATGCTTATTGGGCGGGGCCATTGAAGAGGATCCTAATGCTGGTTAGCTAGGCACACCACAAGAAACAGGTGATAGTTAGATCACATGTAAGAATTGAAACTTGGCCCTCATGTAGGGGTCCATCCATACACCTGGGTGCTGTAGCTCCACTGATCCAAAGGCATTGTGTGTTGTCAAATGTCTCCAGTTCAGTTCTCCCTACAACTCATCTATTATAGGAGTTAGGTGTGAATACATGTAATCAGGGTTTACCTTTGGACCTGAACCATAAAATCGAACAGGTTTGAGTGACATTAAGAAGGGTTTTGTTTTGTTTTTGGTAGAAACGTTAAAAGGTTCAATAACTCAAAAAACACATGTAGAAAGTCTAACATATATGACAAATTGACAACGGTGGAGCCCTAAGCAATAACTCTATGCACAACAATTTAAGGGAGAAAGTTCTCTCAACCCACCATGGAGTCACTCATTCTCACATGAAATGACCTTTCTACTCTTTATATCAAACCGATTTATTGTTCCTTAAGAGGTGTTCATCGGTTGAGCATCGGTCTTTAATTGAGTTACAAATAATCGGGCTTCATGGGCCTTAGATTGGCTTTAAACGGGCTATTACCAATATAATTTTCTGGTTCTGCAAGAATCTCTAAGTCAACTTCTTGTTTGACAAAAAGCCATTTGTTACTACATCCCCATTAAGTCAAGCTGTTTTGAACCAAGAAAATAATTTAGTCATGGTGATCAAAAAAGGAACCTTAATACCCAAGTAAAATACTTGTACATTTGCCCCTCTTAAATCCTGTAGTAGTGAGAGCCTCGTGCACTTGATTGTTTCTTTTGAACAAGATCTATAACTTTCTAGTAAATGTTGATTCCACTAATTTCCAATGTGTTGCAGAGTGACCACCATTTGCTAAACTAGGACCTCGATATTATAGTTCATGGTGACATTTTGCATTTTCTTTTCCTCTCTCTAGCTACTGCAACCATGCTGGGAAGAATTTACCGTTTGCTACTTTCTCTTGTATAGGCATGCATTCCGATGTATACCATGCATGATTAGGACATTTTGTCATGGTTTACGGAATTGGAATTGGAATTAGAATCAGAATCTATTGGATTTGATTCCCGATCGATACTAGCTAAATCATAATCGAAACATTCCGATGACAATTCCGCTTTCTTGAACATTGCCTCTGATCACTATCATACACTCTACCATAACTTTGACTTTTCAAAGCTCTATATCATCACTTGGCAAACTCAATTTAATTAAAAAAACTATGGATGTCTCTCTTTCACACACACATGAATCTAAAAGTCAATTTAATTACAAATTGACATATGAACAGGGGAATCTAAAAATCTGAGTTGACCACAAGTGTTACATTAATGCCACACACATACATATGAAAGACCTCTCTATTCTCTATGCACAATTAATGTCATGGTTTCTATGGGGAGTGTGGCTCCTACGCCCAGATACATAGGGAGCTAAATAACCAGCTCGCCCCCATGAAAGGGAAAATGATGTTTTGACGGATGCTTCCTCGTGAGTTCATGTTGGCTCTCGTGCACACGCAGGAATTGCAGTCCCCCACAGAAAACACTTCCCTTATAAAAATATAGGTTTAGAAAACACCCATGACATGATTCTGAATACTTGCGATTGATTCAGTGGTACCATGCCCAGTTGGGTTTGGGAGGTTCCTCAAAAAAAGAAAAGGAAAAGGTGTTATACTTAAATATGTTCTTACATTCAACATTAAAAGTTCTTAATACCCATAATTGGAACCTTACATAGTTCAACCTCAAGAGAAAAGAAACAAAAATTGGAACCTAACACTTCCTACTACTACAGCCTCCTAACCATTTTGACTTGCATGTCCTTTCTACCACCCACTCATTACTGGATTCACAATTCCACACCAAGTTGGACCACCTTTGGCTTTTCTGTGTTCTTGGTACCTATGGTGGTCCTGTGATGATCACATGCTCCTAGTGAACATGATTGAGCAATCACTAAGTTGGTCTAGTTTGGTCTACTACAAATTATTGTTTCCTCTGTTTTCTGAGCTTGCTTTCCACTTGCTTAATTGTTAGAAGCCATTCTGCTTAGATAGTTATCTTCTTTTTCAATTCTCTCCTATTATTTTCTTCTTTTTCCCCATGGGAGGAGCTCAAGATCTGCAACTCCATGTCATTGGTAAGTTTATATATGGCTTTCCTTCCTCTGTTGAATCAATTCATGTCATATATACTTTCAGTGCTGCAAGAATCCTTTCCTGTCATATTAGAACAACTAACAACCACTTCATACATTTTGACAAGAATGGATCTTGGCTGTTTGGCCATACAAAGTTTTTAATACTAATTATGGATGAAAAACTATGCTCTTGAAAGCTCTCTCTCTCATATAATGTTGCAGGATTATCCCAACTAAATGGGCTGTCTCTGTTTTCAACTCTATTCCAATAATAACCCACAAGCATTTTATTTATGAATCATATTTGCTACAGAATCTGCAATAAAATATATAGAAAACAAGCCTTAAGATACATTTGAAACACAAAGGTGATCTGTTTATGCTCAAATACAACTGCTTTCAGATGCAGGGGTTCACTTTTTGTAGTGCACTGATCTTTCCTTTCTGTTTTCTTAATGATTCAGAGGCACATGCAGGAACCAAACTTGGCCAAAGTTGAAGCTACACCAAAAAGAGGATATAAGTGGTGGCTCTTAATGGCACTTTACATATTCTTTGTTCAGTCAGGCCAATCCGTTACAACTCTTCTAGGGAGACTCTACTATAAGTCTATAACAAAGGTGGAAATAGTAAGTGGATGCAAACAACTGTTGTAACAGTAGGATTTCCATTTGTCCTCCCGTTTCTAATCTACTTCTCCTATAAACCTTCTAACCCAAACCACACCAATACTTCCAACAAGAGGTAACCCTCTATCGTCACCCTAGTACTCCTTTTCACCTTCTTTGGTATTTTCAGAGCTAGTGATAACTTGATTTATGCATATGGGTTGTTATATCTCCCTGTTTCTACATATTCTCTTGTTTGTGCAACCCAATTGGCTTTTAATGCACTATTCTCTTATTTCATCAACTCCCTTAAGTTCACTCCTGTTCTGCTTAATTCAGTAGTCCTCCTCACCATCTCTGCCTCACTCCTTGCTCTCCATTCTGAATCCAATGGAACCACAGGAGTTACGAAGGCAAATATGCGATCGGATTTTTATGCACCTTAGGTTCTTCTGCCTTGTTCTCCCTATTACTCACTTATGGAACTTGCATTTGAGAAAATTATGAAAAAGAAGACATTTTCTGTGATACTGGAGATGCAAATATACCCTGCAATAGCTGCAACATGTGTTTGCTTGGTGGGCCTTTTAGCTATTGGGGAATGGTGGAGTCTAAAGGGAGAGATGTGTTGGATTTATGGGCTAAATTAATTATTCGGGTTGATTAAATGGGTGAGAGTCAAATTGCATGAACCGGTTCGATCCACTCTCAAGCTTAGGGATATGCTGGCTCAACCCATTGTGGTTTAGGGTTTTGAGTGCAGGACAGTATTATAAATACTAGGTTTTGGGTCCCTACAACCATTTATTCACTCTTCCCCACTTTACCACTAAAGTGAGAGAACCAAGGAGGTTTAAGGGGTTGTAGAAGATCTATAGCCAAACCAATAGAGCGAAAGTGGGAGTAACCAACATCAATCATCTTCAGCATACTAGGTGAAAGGTACAAATCGATCCTCCATAATTTTATTAGATTCGTGTTCTTGTTTTTCCTGTGTGGTTTCCTCCATAGGGTTTCAATCTCAAACCCATAGGGAGTTCTAACAATTGGTATCAGAGCAGACCACATGGGACAAGAATCGATTGAATTTTTCTTGTACATGAAGATTTTGATTATTACTTAAAACCTGATTTGATTAAAAATCATGAAAATCATAAAAATCGTAATTTTACCATCACTTAAAAATCCTGTATGGAAAAACTTTCTTCACGAAAGTTGTAGATCACGAGAATACGGTCGCGGCGGTATGCCGCAAGTCACCGGAAACATCCGTACGCGCCGGCACGCGCCACCGGAAACCGGCTGCCGGAGGAGAGAGAAAAAAAATTCAAAAAAAAAAAACGGCGGCGAGGCATCGCCGGTTCAACTCGAAAACCCTACCGATTCGAACCGGTGACACAGTGGGTCAACTCATATGTACTATTTGACTCGGTCAAAGGTTGACCGGGTCGTTGACCAATTGACCCGAATTTGACCCGGAATTCATATGGCCGAACCGGTTGGTCTTGATTGATTTAAAAAAAAAAAGACTTGTTTGGTTTTTGTTCATTTTGGGTTTTTATTTAAACTACTTTAAATTTCATTTAAAGGTTCGTTTTAAGGCCAAATTGAAATCTGTTTTTTGCGTTGGATTCCTTGTTTCTGGCCACATTTAATGATCTAATTTTTAATATGACATGTTTATTTGAAATTTTATGTTGTATTTAGTTTCAATCATTGAAACAAAATGGCATAAATCAATGCTTTGAAAAATATATATGTTATTGGTTGCCATGAAATTGAGAAGTTTTTTTTTAAATTGAGATATGTTAATAAGGAAAAGGGTGTAAGCTTCCGCTCATTCTTAGTTGCAAAGTAATTTTGCTTTAGGAAACCATGAAATGATGAGGTGGAATCCACCAAAGTGGTACATCTTATTATTTCATGATTTTCCACAGGGAAGCAATGTAGGTGACATTTGCCCAAAGGTGATGTCACCAAAGTTAAGAAAATGACAGTAACCTAGAGGTTCCTAAGCCCAAAGGTGAGGGGATTTCAAAAGTTATTGTTCTTTTCACAGTAAATATAAATTTACAAGAGGACCAGTGCATTCTTAGCCCAAAGGATAGGAATGTAGTTGCGGTTGTGACTCTTGTATGGTTATTGTTGTCCTAGTGACATTTATATGTATGTTTTGAACATAAAGATATACATCTCCAATGGGAAAGATATGATAGAACTGAGTGAAACCCACCAAAGTGGTACATTCAGTTCGATTGTATCTTCTCCAACAGTAAAAGTGATACTTTCCCAAAGGTTATGTCATCAAGGTTTGAGGATAATCATCCACATTTCAGAAAGGGACATTGAATTTGGAGTTCTTTTGCCCAAAGGTGATTGAATTCCAAAGTTAATGTTGTTTTCACAGTTAAAAGAAGAATATAAGAGCATCAGCTAATTCATGTCCCAAAGGATAGGGATACATTTTTAGTTGTAACTCTTATTTAAAATATATTGATGGTATTACATGCTTTTATATTATGATTTATATTTTGATATTTGGCATGTATTGTGTTGTTACTGCTGTAGTAAGATGGTCATTCCCTCAAGTTATGTATCTTCCATCCCAATACTCATTGGTAACAACTATCAAAAGTGGGTGGAGGAATTAGAATTGCATTTAGGTTTTCTTGACTTAGACTTGGCACTTAGAGAGCTTAAACCTGAGCCTCTCACAGACTCGAGCAGAAGTGCTGAAAGGACCAAGTTTAAGAAATGGACTAAAGCAAACAGAAAGTGCATACTGGTTTTAAAAAAGGCAGTTCCTGAAATTATACGTGGGAACATAGAGATCAAAGACACTGCAAAAGAATTCCTGGATGCTATTAAAGCTAGATTTCAACACAACAAGAAAGCTGAGAAAACCACATTGATGACCAGGCTAATGAATACAAGGTATGATGGATGTGGGAGTGTTAGAGAATACATTTTGGGTGTAGCTACAGATGCTGGTAAACTTAAGGATCTTGGAATACAGATCGATGAAGAATATATTGTACACATTGCACTGAATACCCTCCCTAGTCAGTATAAGGTTATCCAATCTACCTACATTGCACTGAAGGACGATTGGAGCCTAAATGAGCTCATTTCCATTTGCACTCAAGAGGAAGAAAAATTGAAACAAACTAGGTTTGAGAGTGCACATGCAACTTTTCACAAGGGATCTTCTGGTGGACCAAGCAGAAGGAACAAAAATTTTTTCAATAGAGGAAGCGTCAAGCCATATGACAGGACTAATAGCTCTCAAGAACTTGACACATCTCAAAAGGCTCAGGATGAAGAGAATACCAACAACGTAGAGTGTTTCTGGTGCCATAAGAAAGGACATGTGAAGAAGGACTGTTTTATTTTCAAGAAATGGTTAGAGAAAAGGAAGAATTCTGGGGTTGATAAGCAGAATGATACTAAGAAAGGGTGAGGTAGACTGATCATCAGCAATTGAGAGCAAGTAAAATTTGGTCACATCAAGTAGTTAGGATTTCTTTACATACAATTATTTGAAATGCTTGATTAGTGGGAGTTCTGGTTTTGTTTAGTATTTGTTTATGTTTTGAACCTTAGCCCATATGTTTTGGGGCACAGTTTGATGAATTATGGTTAAGTTTTAGCATTTACATTATGCACAGTTATTTCTTGAAATATTTGATTTATGATTTCATTTGAAAATGTTTTTATAGGCAGTAATTGTCTTAGTTATAGGCAATATTTTGCCACAATTCAAAAGGTAATGTTTGCCACATTTTAAGACAGTATTTGTCACAGTTCATAGGCAATATTTGCCACAGTTTATAGGTGGAAGGCCACAGTTAGATATTAACCACAGATCAAAGGCGATTTGCCACAGTGAAGGTTAATATCTCAGTTAAGAACCTACATAGAATGACAACAGTGTAATTTGAGGATATGTCAATATTTCTATGATGTTATCCCACATAGATTCGTGTTAAGAAACTTACTTATGTTTGTAATAACAGAAAGTTGTATGCCGTATATTGAAGTGTATCTTCTACTGTTATTCGATGTGAGTGGTTTTTCAACTGAATCACAGTAAGAGTGGTTAATGTAATAAGATTCTATGGCCACACCAATTTAAAAGACATCCTTATAATTAATGTAGCCCAAGTGGGAGATTGTTGGATTTATGGGCTAAATTAATTATTCGGGTTGATTAAATGGGTGAGTCAAATTGCATGAATCGGTTCAGTCCACTCTCAAGCTTAGGGATATGCTGGCTCAACCCATTGTAGTTTAGGGTTTTGAGTGCAGGACAGTTTTATAAATACTAGGTTTTGGGTCCCTACAGCCATTATTCACTCTTCCCCACTTTACCACTAAAGTGAGAGAACCAAGGAGGTTTAAGGGGCTGTAGAAGATCCATAGCCAAGCCAAGAGAGCGAAAGTGGGAGTGACCAACATCAATCATCTTCTGCATACTAGGTGAAAGGTACAAATCGATCCTCCATAATTTTATTAGATTCATGTTCTTGTTTTTCCTGTGTGGTTTCCTCAATAGGGTTTCAAACTCAAACCCATAGGGAGTTCTAACAGGAAGGACAAAGTTTTGGGGGCTTTTGTTAACTGTGTTTGGCTTGTATTCTTGGAATGCATTTTCAAAATGGAGAATGTTTTCTCAACTTAGATGAGAATGGCGTTTGGGACACCATTAAGTTGGAATGCATTAACGATTTTAGAATTGGAATTGTGTTTGGTATGGTATTTATCTTCTCATTTTTAAAAATCCATTCTTCACCTTCTTAGCCTATTAATTTTTTTTAAGATTTCCTTACCCTTTTTTTTTTCCTTACTAACTACTTCTCTACTCTTTAATTGCTCAACCCAACTCAATACCTTATGTGAAATGGGATTCGATCCCTAAGATTTAGCAGGAGACAATAGTTTTCAAGAGCTTCATATTTTATCACGTAGGAAAACACATTTGAATTGAAGACTATATCATAATGTCATGATTAAATGGGGCTATGTTTGGTTGTAAGGGGAATTAAAGAGAAAGGTAATGAAATTTTTATACTTAAAAAAGAAATATATGTAATCATTACCCATGTGACTATAACATTAACTTCTAATCATTCCATATTTGGTTATAAGATTTCACTTTACTTTGCATTCAAAACCTTTGCTCTAATATGTAAGATAAAAATTACATGTAAAATATATTATTACTAAATATGATTAAAAAATTAAGTAGTTTATACAATCATATAGGATAATGATTATAAACATTTCTTTTTAAAGTATGAAAATTTCACTTCCCTTCCCTTTAAATTCTCATTGCAACCAAACGAAGCCTGGGTCTCCATCTCAATAAATCCTACAATTTTTTTTTTAATCATAGAAAAAGAAATTCATTGGAAAACTACAAGGAGGAGGCCAAGAAGTTAGAAGTTGATTACAGATCCGTTCAGTTCTAACGTTGGAACCTAATTGATGCGCCACCACCACTTGATCACGACATTGTTTCACCAGATTAGAACTTACAAAACATCTACTTAAATATTCCAAATCCAACAGAAAAACAAAATATCTCTCATGGCCAGGTACTTTGATTCTCCTTAAACTGATTCACCACCTCTGCATAGTTAGTCCAAATGATGATGCCTATGGCTTTAATTGTCGTGCCTGCAACAAATGTTAGGGATTTTAATCCTAAAAAATTTTTCCTTACGGTGATTAGAACACATATAAACCTTAGATAGTTGTCTAGAAAAAAAAAATATGAGTTGACTAGGGACTAGAACCATACTTGTGTGTAATTTAGGAGGCCTCCATGAGCTTTTACCACACTTCTGTTGTGCCACTCTAATGAGTCTCACGAACAAACCTATAGGGTATTATGTAGTCTCCCTCACGGATCTCTCTCATAGCTCTGTGAGTAACTATGAATCATGTGATATGACTGTAGGGACCCAAGAGTGACTACTATAGTAGTCCACCAAGCCCTTACCACTCCCACAATAGTTAGGCTAGACCTATCCCAAAACAAAGTGAATCACTATGGGCCCATATGGAGCAATTGTATTAATGCAACCCAAAACCCAACATTCTCCTACTTGGGCAACATTAATACAGTGTCTTTCCATTTGAATTTTGGTCATGTATACTCATAGCCAAAAACCCCACTTTAAACTTTGATTCAAACAACTTGTCCCTCATGTTGAACAATAGCAGAATATACCCCTCAATATACGGAAGGCATCTATATACTATTATAAACACAAGAAACTCAATATCCAAGTCACCTGGGATAAAGATAAGGAAATTGTATTATACACATGTGATCACGTAAATGTATTTCCTTGTAGGTCATTTTCCTGATAGAGATCGTCAACCTACCTTAAATTACCTCAAGGTAGAAACTTTGATATTAATCAGTATCTTGGCAAACTACCATAACTTGAGGTTAATAACTTTACCTTGGCAAACCGCCTGTGGTAAACTATCACTTCTTTGGATTTAGGCTAAATACTGCCATAAATCACAAACTTTGGCAAAATATTGTCATTTATCATAACATGTCAATATAAACAGGTTACCAACATAAATTATAATCACATAACATCACAATCACAAAAAGTGAAGAAAGTCATTGCATTAAAATATTCATAATCTGAAAATAAACAAACAAATATGCTCTCACTCAACTAGAGAATAAGACTCCTATAAACAAGCATATCAAAAGATCCTAGTACACCCATACTATAAACATGAGCCTTGAAGGCTCCCACAGGCAACGCTTTGCTGAGCGGATCTACCATCATCTTTTCAGTAGTAATGTACTAAACATCGATCTCCTCATTACCAACCTTCTCTCTGATGTCGATGTACTTTAAATTGCTGGACTTCTTTTTCTTGAAGAAGAGCACTGTTTGTTATCACACCATAACCTTATGGGTCAAGAAATAGAGTCTACAACCCTCAGCTCAGAAATGAAGTTCCTTGACCATACAGCCTGCTTGGTTACTTCATAGAGTGCCACAAACTCTGCCTGCATAATGGATGAGGGCAGAATGGTTTGCTTAGCACTCCTCCATGAGATGGCTTGACTATCCATAACGAAAATGTAACCAGTGGTGAACTTCCTATATCTGTACAACCGTTGAAATAAGAGTCAGAATACCCTATCACCTTAAGTTTGTCACCACCACTGCAGACCATCTTGAAGGCCCTTGTCCTATGTAGATATGTCATCACCTTCTTGGCTGCTGTCCAGTGAGCTATACTAGCATTTGACTGAAACCTCCCAACCAATAGTAAAAGCAATGTTTGGATGAGTACACACTTGACCATATATGAAACTCCCTGCTGTTAAAGTATAGGGTATGTTCTCCATTAAGCTCCTCTCTATGTTAGTCTTTAGACACTGCTGCTTGTTCAATTTGTCTCCATTGATGATGGGTACATCTCCACCTGAGTACTAAAACATATTGAACCTCTTTAGGACTTTGTCAATATAGGCACGCTGAGATAGTCCGAGAAGTCCTTGTCTTCTGTCATGACTGAACTCTATCCCAAGAACATAACTGGCTACACTTATATCCTTCCTCTGGAAGTTCTCAAACAACAACCGTTTGGTCTCAAGAAGTATGGGCATATTATTGCAAGCTAGCAAAAATATCATCAACATATAACACCAGAAAATGAATCTGCTCTCACTGACCTTAATATAGATGCACTGATCTATGGGATTCTATGTAATCCAAAGGATGTCACCATCTAATCAAACTTTAGGTGCCATTACCTAGAGGCTTGTTTTAGACCATAAAGCGACTTCTTCTGTCATGCCTCATTTACATAGGACCGGATCGATGATCGGGTTCCCTCCTAACCCAAAACCACCAAGATTATCTGATATAGTAACCACAACACAGTATGCCACATATAATCATAGAAGTATAATTATGAAATTCAGTGGAAGTCTTATCATATATCATTACCTGTAAATTCTCACTTACTCTTGATATTCAAATTGTTATACATAGTATATTTACATGTGGGCCCATAGGCATGATAATTACATAGAAATAACAATTTAATTATCGAGAGCACAATAAGGGAAAATATACTAAAAGAATAAAAAAGTAGCACTGTAATTGGAATTAGTTACTATTGTATCGCAACACAACTCTCCCACGGACGTCCAACTCTGTGAGCAAATCCCTCTGGGACCCACTAATCTCCCATTAGAGATTTGTCGGTGCACCCTGACACTTGTTCCTCTACCGAAAATCCTATAAAATTATCTAAAAATGTGTGTACATGAGGGATGAACTCACTAGCTTAGTAAATAAAAAGAAAGACACACAAGAAATTACAATTCAAATGATATTATATGCATGAGATTCATTTTAGTCCTATCCACCTAAGCAACATTACTAAGTCATTGGTTACATACTACTCACGACCACAGTACACGTATGCCCTGCGTTTGAAATACGTTATCCATCCCATGATACATCCATAGGGTTATCAAAGAGGACCGATCGAGAGTACTTAAAAAAGTACATGGCCAAAGCATAGCAGAAATGTAAATTGTGGCTGAACCACAACAGAAAATAAATGCAGTACGCTTGGCTCTCTGAATATATCACCAAGTTTTTTAACTGTCCTAATAATCAGCTAGACGTACTTCTAACCACCACGGTGGTCCGCGACTTACGCTTCCCCCCAGTGATAACCCAACATTTAAACCCTTGTTGGGAAGGGTCATAGTAGAGGAAAAGTCAAATCCTAACCACATGCTCCTATTTGAGATAATACAACTGTATAGTACTTCTATGTCCCATTCCACGGTGTACTACTGCATTCGTTTCCAACCTGACTACGACAGCTAATCTAGCCATTCAATACATGCCCGACTAATCATCATCATAATCCAACAATCGATAAATCCATGCTCATGTTCAAAGCAAGAAGTAAGTATGCATAAGATGGCATTCATAATGTTAAGAAAATATATATGAAATGAAGATGATGCCATAAACACTCCCGAAATAAAATCAACGTCCACTCCCCACTTACTTATTCTTGTACATAAATATGTGTACACAGTATGGGTAAGATCCGACGTGTGAAGATGAATGTCTTAAAACCTAACACAGATAAGAAACTTAGAATACATCCATTTCAAGACTATAAAATGACATAAGATATGGTCATAACACGTTTAATAACACGAAGGAGGCTGTTGATGAGTTTGAGATCAAACGGAGCTCATTTGGACGACAGATGGGTCATACAGGTGGGTAAGAGGACCCACCTGTGCAAACTGCCAAGGTAGACAACATTCAAACACACATCAACGGGTTCTACCAGTGGGTCTAGGTACTCGTCGGTCCTATCGGTGGGTTGCTACAAGAGGGTCTGGTACCCACCGGGTAGGACCCCAAAGCCCAATCAGGACTGGTGGGTTATACCGACGGGTCAAGGTACCCATCGGTCTTACCCGCCTGTAG
>NC_056562.1:22052504-22076232 GCF_013358625.1 Macadamia integrifolia
GATTCAGAGGCACATGCAGGAACCAAACTTGGCCAAAGTTGAAGCTACACCAAAAAGAGGATATAAGTGGTGGCTCTTAATGGCACTTTACATATTCTTTGTTCAGTCAGGCCAATCCATTACAACTCTTCTAGGGAGACTCTACTATAAGTCTATAACAAAGGTGGAAATAGTAAGTGGATGCAAACAACTGTTGTAACAGTAGGATTTCCATTTGTCCTCCCCTTTCTAATCTACTTCTCCGATAAACCTTCTAACCCAAACCACACCAATACTTCCAACAAGAGGTAACCCTCTATCATCACCCTAGTACTCCTTTTCACCTTCTTTGGTATTTTTAGAGCTAGTGATAACTTGATTTATGCATATGGGTTGTTATATCTCCCTGTTTCTACATATTCTCTTGTTTGTGCAACCCAATTGGCTTTTAATGCACTATTCTCTTATTTCATCAACTCCCTTAAGTTCACTCCTGTTCTGCTTAATTCAGTAGTCCTCCTCACCATCTCTGCCTCACTCCTTGCTCTCCATTCTGAATCCAATGGAACCACAGGAGTTACGAAGGCAAATATGCGATCGGATTTTTATGCACCTTGGGTTCTTCTGCCTTGTTCTCCCTATTACTCACTTATGGAACTTGCATTTGAGAAAATTCTGAAAAAGAAGACATTTTCTGTGATACTGGAGATGCAAATATACCCTGCAATAGCTGCAACTTGTGTTTGCTTGGTGGGCCTTTTAGCTATTGGGGGAATGGTGGAGTCTAAAGGGAGAGATGGACCAAATTGGAAGGGTATCTTATGTGATGATCTTAGTTTGGACTGCTGTGGCATGGCAATTTTTTTCTGGTGCACTGGCTTTGATATTTGAGGTGTCTTCACTCTTTGCCAATGTCAATAGTACAGTGTCTTTGCCCATTGTTCCAATCTTTGGTATGATACTTTTTTCATGACAAAATAGATGGGGTGAAGGTGGTTGCTTTGATTTTGGCTATCTGGGGGTTTTTTTCTTACATGTATCAAAATTATCTAGATAATTTGAAGTCGAAGGCTACAAGAACAGAAGCAAATGAAAGCTCTAAAGCTTCTTGACTAGGAAGAATAAGTGTATACATTGAGGATAAACATCTTCTAGTAATTAAGAATGCGTGTGTGTGTGTGTGTGTGCGCGCGCGTGTGTGTGTGTAGTAATTGAGAATGTGTGCGTGTGTGTGTGAGAGAGAGAGAGAGAGAAATCTGCATCTAGTGGCATTTTGGTAAACTTATTTGTAAAATTTTTTGAAAAAATAATATTATTTATTACTATTTATTTTCACGAACATTTTTTGGAAATGTATTAAAGGTAAGGGTGCCAAATTGGAACCAAAACCGAAAATCGAATCTAGTTCCAGACCGAATACCATGAACCAAATCAAACCGATTATAATATGGTTACATCCTAGATTTGAAATGAGTGTTTACAATTTGGTTCGGTCTGGATCTAGATCTATGTCAAGAACTGATGGTTCTAACCGAAATCAAACCGAATAACTTAATTTAACTTTTTTCTCTTTTTATAAACTAAACACTTGACATAATTTAAATAGAAACCTGATGTAATTAATCATTTAAATTGTCTTATGAGTTATAATTATAGTCTAAGTTTAAAACCCTATTTTGTTGGGGAAGACTAACAACCTAGTGAAGGAGCATTTATATTTTGTCTTCTCCATAGCATGACCGAATTTAAGACTGGATATTGGAACCAAATAAAACTGAATACAAATTTCGAATAGAAACCGGAATTGTACCAGAATTGGATAAGTTCTGTACGAGTATCGATTTTTAGAACCGAGATGGGACATGGTCAGGTTCTGGATCACACTAACACTCTTTGGAACTAAAACTGGAACCGAACTGAATACCTAGTTTCGGACCGATTGACACCCTTAATTAAAGGTTGAATGAATTATAGAATCTCTAAAATTTCATTTTCGATAGACTAGGGTTATTATAATAATTTTATTCATTCTCTAGAGTCTATTATGTGATATTTTATAGTAGAGGGACTAGTGTGTAAATTATCTACTTTAATTGGAGATTTTGGTTACACCTACTTGACTATGTATGTATTGATAAATACCACATTAGGAATATGATATTATGCTTGACACATGGCATGATGGGCGGAATTACAGAGATCCTACCCATTCCCGTACTGGTTCAACCAATTTTTGTTGCACATAATCATATTGGCTATAATTGTTTGGATAATATCATTTGGATTGAGATCTTGGTGAGGGATGATGAGAGAGAATCATTTCTCTACAACTATACCTAAATCATTCCATAATGAGATCGATTTGATCCAAATGATATGATTTAGGGAGTTCGTTAATGATTGGCTCCAAAATGGGAAGAATAAAGATCAAAGTGACCAACTATCTAATATCTTAATCAAGAATATCTGGCTTGCTTTTTAAGATTTTCTTGGGGGTGGGATGGGTGTACAACTAGGAAGAACTCTTCCCTAATGATTTTAATTATTTACCTCATGTTTAGCAATGGCACCCTAACCATGGTAAGAAAGTAATTGAACGATGAGAGAGCTATAGTTATGTTAGTCAATTAACTCAACAATCTTTTCAAATACCCTCTAACTAGGGGTGAAACAGAGTCGGGTTGGGTTGGATCCAAAATTCAACCCAAACTCAATCCAACCCTGTCGGGTTCACGATCAGGCTCAACTCTGCTAGGCTCAGGGTTAGGCCGTGTTGACCCTGATTGGTCTTGTATTTTTTTTTTCCTTACAAAGCGTCACAAATGTTAAGCCTATACTTACCCAAGGGGGGGCAGGGGTGGGGAGATGTAAGACTATGCCAGCCCATGTTCACCCTTAATCCATAAATTTGCAGTAAGCAAGATTGTTAATTTGGGAGATGTAAGACTATGCCAGCCCTTGTCCACCCATAATCCATAAATTTGCAGTAAGCAAGATTGTCAATCTAGTTATAAGATAGATCTTTTTATCGTCTGACATCACCACATCTCTCAGAAACTAGATAGACCAAATTTCGGCCAAATTCTTCATGATTGCTACTGTATCTAAAGTTCATATCAATACTTAACAGGAGACACAAACAACATATGTAAAGAAAATGAGGAGGGAAGGGAGAAATAGCTTGATTATTTGGTCATCTTAACTCAATAGGTAAGAGTATGTGGCCTGTGTAACACATGATGGGGGTTGAATTTATATAGACAGCTTGTGTAACACATGATGTGGGCTTAGGGGAGGAGAACACTATTACTAAACACAATAGTAGATCAGGATTAAAATCGTGCCGAGTTGCGCCAAGCCAAGTGGGGCCTAGGTCTCAACCCAAGCCCAACCCATCCCTATATAAGATTGGGTCGGGCTAGGCCGAATTGACCTTCATAAACCAAGTTAGACAAGATTTAGGCTCAAGGTGGGTTTAGGCCTTTAGGGCCAAACTTAAACCCCTACCTCTAATATAACACAAATAAAAAATGATCTTGACAAGAGAAACTATCATACACTTAAGACTTAAATCACTTTTGGATCCAAACCTACCCCTCTCTCTCTCTCTCTCTCAATATAATCATTAAATTTCACAACAAAATATAATAATTAAATTTTATTTTATTTTCAACAAAATTACTTGGATTTGTATTGAAAAATATTAGTGACGCATAGGTATTGATTTGAAAAATATGAATATCACATTTTAAGGTATTATATTAGTTACACGATCAAGATTACATAAGTTTATATTTTTATTTTCTATATTAATTTCACTTCCTTTTATTTTCCTTTGTTTTCAACCCAATAAATCTTGCATTAAAAAAAATCCAAAATAAAACAATGTGGCCAAGTAAACTATAGGATGTTAAAATTTTTATCTAGATTGCCATCTCACAACTGCTATTAACTTTTGTTATGCGTTGAAATTTAACATTGATTTATTGCATTTACCAAAAAAGAAAAAAGAAATTTTGATTTATTGCCACAACCTTTAACAATTTCTATTTAGTTGTTTGTCTATTTCTAAAGTTTGGTGCATTTGTTGGGCTTACCCGTCCACCCATTTACTAAATTTCAAGTCAAACAAAAACTTTCACCGTGTATCTCATTATAATTGAAAAAAAAAGGCAAAACAAAACAAAATTGGTCATGGTGTATGAGCGATTGAAAGGAAAACAAGAAATAAGAGTATTTAGCAGCTAAAAATAGTGGCAAGGTCCAAAACAAGGTAAACCTTATAGTTGATTTGAATCACCAAATTCGAAATTGTTAATTAGGGGTATCCTATGCAACCAACTCTTCAAATTAGTCACCTCATTTTTCGAAAGTTTGACTTGACTCAAAATAGAAGTCACTCATTTTTTGAAAGTTCGACTTGACTCAAAATAGAAGTCATTTATGCAAAAATTAGGTTAAACAACAGTTATACAACATATCTTTTGGGAAAAGTTTTTCTTCACCATGGGTGATGATAAACCTGCCATTGGGGTGTCATTACTAATTTTGCCCCTATTGTACGAAAGTTTGAAATGCTCTTAGTATTATTCTAAGAGTCCATTCTGAATTAAGAAATTCTCTTTTCTTAATAATTGAAGAAAAACCCTTTATTTTATAACCAGTATGCTTTATTCAAAATTTTTCTGTTGAAAATTTTGAGAAACTATTTTTAATTGAATTGGTCAACAAGCTTTTCCTCTTTCAACCAGAAAGGTAAATATAGCTAGGTTTTCCACATGTGCATTTGGGTAAGTTTGTTCAAAAACAAAAAATTATATCTAACTAAGGCTCCATTTGGTATCGTTCTAAAAAAATGTTTTTGGGGTTTTTTCGTTCTATTGGAACGAAAAAACAGAATCTTCTATTTGATGCACTTATGGTCCGTTTCTGTTTTTTTTGAACAAAAAGTGAAAAAAAAAACTGAAAAAACGAGATTGAACGGAACTCCAAAATGGGGTTCAGTCTTCCCAGTTTCGTTCCATTTTACAAAAAAAAAAAAAAAAAAGTCCCGATAAAAATCCGAAATTTTGAAACACTATTTTTTCGTTTAAAAACTGCGTTTTGACACAGAAACTGAAATTTTCATTTTTGACACGAAACGGCGTTTCTGGAACAGAAACGATACCAAACGGGCCCTCTAAGTATTGGTATTGGATCACCCTTATCAGTTTGAAAAGTCCTCCGATTTTGATACTTGACCGATACTATATCAATTGAACGGTATGGATTAGGGGTAAAATGGTCAAAAATCCATTTCTTTTAGGGAAAGTAGGGGCATTTCTGTCTGATATGAGTGATCCGATATCGATCTACTCCGATACCATATTGGTTTTGGTGATGGCTGATACCTGTTCAGACATCTTGCACTAGAAACCATGATCCAATTGGAATTAAGGTTTAAAAAACTCGGAATCAAGTTTGGGATTGATATCCATTGATTCTGATTTAAACTGGTTAGGAATCGGTTGAACTCAGTTGAATGGAATTAATCAAACTCATCCGAACTCGGTATAATTCAATCAGATTCAGTGAATAAAGGTTCAGGGTTTAATCCAACTGATTTTATCAATTTTCGTTCCAAATTTTGAAACTCTTTAATATAGTTTTTATAGAAAAATGTTTTCTATGGAAGAGTGTGGGGGCTGTGCCCAAACAGATGGGAGGGCGGGAATATCTTCACCACCCCCTCTTAAAGGTAATAATGCCTATCTTGTTGATGCTTTTGCATACACTTTCATTGGCTTATGTACTAGAGTAGAAGCCATACTCCCAAACAGAAAACTCTCCCCCAATTCTTATATAGGCTTGCAGTGATATGATAGTTCAATCACTTTAAATCCACTTTTGATCCCCATAAAATCTGGCTTTCGGAAGGCAATCCTATAATCTTATCTAAACTTATCTTATATACTTCACCTCATTCTCTATATTGTGATTTAGGCAGTCAATGGTCATTAGACCACTCGAGTAATTTAATCTAGCACATATTTAGTTAAAATGCATTTAAAATTTTTTTGGGCGTTGTCAAGTTGTTAAAATAAAAACATTGACCCTTAGTGAAAAGACCTTTATTTTAAAGAAACTATTTATTTTTTAATTTAATATTATATAAATTTATAGTTAGTACATCATATATTAATATTTAATTAATGTGACATGATTTGATCCTATAATTTATTATTTATTTTTTGGTTTACTAATTTTTCAACTCTAATCGTTGAAGATTTATACCATTTTTGTGTTTTTTGTTTTTTTAATATTTGTTTGCATTTTAACATTTTTTATTTTTTAATTTTTTTTAATTTTTTAGTTTGAACCACTTTTGAACATGACGTATGACCATTCCATTTGAACTAACCATAGTCCAATGTTAGTGTGTCACTAATCCGTGAAGATAAATGTAGGCCACATACCTTATACGTGAAGAAGTATCTCTCTCTTTTTATCCTTTTTTGGAGTAGAAGTGAAGGAGTATTTTTCAAATCACAGTAAATTGGAAAAGAAAAGTTTTGTAATCGTCACTCCATTTGACAGCATCATTAACAACAAATTATAGATCTGACTCTTTTCTTGAGTATTGACTGTTCAGGTCTATTCATAGCTATCTGAACGATCGACATGTATCTAAGCAATGATTTAACAGTTGTGCTTCTATTGATCAAAACAAAGGTGTCGTACCCAAAGCCATTGAATCACCATTTGAATACGTGTCGATTCCCAAATAACTATGGTAAGACATAGACGATCAATGCTCAGGAAAGGATGCCAATCCCCAATTAATCCCCGTATTTAGATTTTAAATATCACTTTGAATAAAAAATCATTAGTCATAAAATATAAAATAAAAATTACAAGTAAAATGATCATCACTAAATATGATGAAAAGTTTAAATAATTTTTATAATCACATGGGATATTCATAAATAATTCCAGAAATTTATTTCTTAAATTTTAACATTTCACTATTTACTTCCTTTAAAATTTCCTATAAATTTTCTTAGCAAGCAAACATAGCCTTCATTCCAATATTGAAGAAAATATTTTCCCACGTGGCTCCATTCAGTGTTCTCGTGGCTCGAGTTTCCCGCTAATCTCTGTTACCTAAGAATTAGTTGGACAAATTCAGAAACACAAGAAGAACAATTACTGTAGAGATCGATCCTCCTCAGCGGCGTTCTCACTTCAGCTTAGACAAAGCTAAAGAAACCCTAACGATGGTCAACGATTTAATCTGATTTCTAGTCCGAGAAAGAGAGAGAGAGAGAAAGAGAAAAGAAGGATTGTCTTCTTGTTGGCCGACTTCCAAGCTTTCAGCCACTGCAACTCGCCATGCCCGGTATCTCTCTTTCTCTCTCATCTTTTTTAATGCAAGAAATATTTAATAGTATTATTTTTCTGCTAGTGAACATTTCATGGGAATTGGAAACCCCCTTGCTAGATGAATTCCTGTTGAGTTCTAATTGACAAACATGTTAATGGAATTAATAGTCAAAAGTGAAAACCCATTTGAGTTTGGACCTCCTTCAGCCGTCAAATTGAAGGGGATGATGATACCAAAAGTGGGTTCCGTGCACTTTTCATTATAAGCTCCGGGCGCTAAAGAAGTATGCCCTGGAGGAGGAGGAGGAGGAGGAGTTGAGAGGTGGAGAGAAGAAGGAAAAGAAGAAGATGAACTTTTTCTTTCCACTCTGCTAAGGATAAAAAATGGGTCAGCATCTCTCACAATATTCTTATGCTTTTCCTGAACAGTCATCAATACTGCTTGATTTGCAACAATTGAGAAGTTTAGGGCAACTGGGCTTTCATCATTTTTCCTTGAATCGTGGACATTAGTTCACTCTCAATTCCCCCAGCCTTACTTGTGGTTCCTAAATAGTTTCTGAAAAACCAGTCCCTCATAGTCTTCAACCTTCCAATAATTCACCACCAAACTAGTTACACTGCCCATAATTGAGGATTATTACACCTTCTGAATTTTATTTGTTCATCATAAATAATGGACTTTGATCATCAAGCACTTTCACCATTCTCCCCTCCACAAAGAAAAAGGTTCTAGATTCCCCAGAGCTTTCAAGTTCCAATATTAATAGGTACATGGGTTTCATCCGCTTCTACCCTATATTAATTCTATCTTTAATAACAATGCCAATCGTGTAGGTACACAGAAAGCCCTAATTACATCTTTTCTTTTGCACATATTCCCTACAAAATTGGATTACTATATTGAATGCTCTATATAATTATTTGACATTTTTGAAAACGCTAATGCTGTGATTTGAGTGGACTATCATTAGGGAGGTTGCCACCTGCAGTGGTTTCCTGGATGATCAGATTCTTTTCTCCCCTGTTGAGGCCATGCTCGACCTGATTATATTGTGCCTCCTCCTTTTCCATGCAAATTACAAATGTTGATGGTAATTGAGAATGAAAAATATTAACCTGTTGGACAAAATTTAATCTTGATTATTTTCCTTACCCCCCAACATCCTTGATTACTCAGTTCATTATCCCGTTTTCAATATTAGAAGCTCCTCTTTCTCTTTTTGCATTTTCCTATTACTTTTTTCCTGAAAATGGAAAGTTGTGGTGTATCTTGTTAAACCCCATTGAATTACCAACACTGATTTTCTTTTTGTTTTTTACTTTCCAGAACAAGAAATTCAAGAACCGCATTTCCTCAAAGATGGAGGGACTATGGGTCAATCACCTGTCAGACTCTGGCAGTGGTGGCTTATGGTGTCAGTGAACATTTTCTTTCTTATTGTTGGTCAAACTGCTGCTGTTCTTCTTGGGAGATTCTACTATGACCAAGGTGGAAATAGTAAATGGATGGCAACTCTTGTCCAAACTGCAGCCTTTCCTATACTCTTTATCCCACTCTTCATCCTATCCTCTCAAGATTCTTCAACCACCACTAAAACTACTGTGTCTACTCAGCTTTCTGTTACCACTCTCACCTTATTGTATGTGTCACTTGGTGTGCTCCTAGCTGGTGACAACATGATGTACTCAACCGGGCTTTTGTACTTGTCTGCCTCAACTTATTCCCTCGTATGTGCATCCCAGTTGGCATTTAATGCAGTCTTTGCATTCTACATCAATTCTCAAAAGTTCACTTCTTTAATACTCAATTCTGTTGTCATCCTTAGCTTATCTTCTGCCCTCATTGGGGTTCACTCTGATTCCACAGAACCTGCCGGAGTGTCTAGGGGGAAGTACATTTTGGGCTTCTTGTGCACCCTCGGTGCATCAGCCATTTACTCTCTACTGCTTTCGCTCATGCAGCTTTCCTTCCAAAAGGTTCTGAAAAGAGAGACATTTTCTGTGGTATTAGAAATGCAGATCTACACATCATTTGTTGCGACATGTGCTTGCATAGTAGGCCTCTTTGCCAGTGGTGAATGGAGGAGTTTGAAAGGAGAGATGGATGGGTTTGGAAAGGGGAGAGTATCTTATGTGATGACATTAGTTTGGACAGCTGTGGCTTGGCAAGTGTCTTCTGTTGGTGTTGTGGGGTTGATTTTTGTGGTATCTTCACTTTTCTCCAATGTAATTAGTACCTTGGCTTTGGCTCTTGGTCCTATTGCTGCTGTAATATTTTTCCATGACAAGATGGATGGGGTGATGGTGGTGGCGATGTTGATGGCATTTTGGGGCTTTGCTTCTTATTTGTATCAGCAATACATTGACGATTCTAAGCTGAAGGCAGCACAAAATCATGTTAATGAAGTTCTAATTGAGTCTACTTTAGAGAGGCAGATTGTTTGAATCAATGTGTATAAAACAGAAATCGAAAAGATTGTTGGAAAATATTTGACTGTTAGTTTATTCTCACTTTTTTTCTCCCAAATTGTTGTATCACATTTATAGGTCCATTGATCCATCCTCATTCTCCTCTATCTCTTTTGTCAGATTTATTTGGCACTAATGGTTATTAGACCAGGGATTTAAGCTTGATAGAAGTGTATTTTATCTTGTAGGATATGAAATATGACTTCTCTACTTGTCTCTAATAGTAGTATCTAAACTCTGGTATGTGTTGGTCTTAAAATAAAGTATAGCACTCTCTTGAATCTACAGCTATTAAGCACTCTCTTGAATTTGCTGTTATAATTCTGCATTAATGGCTATGAGATCGCAACCTGGTACTATGTACCCCATTTTGTCCCTGATAGAAGCCACTTGTTTACATTTTTTCTTGCTTTTTGTTATTGCATCTGTTATCTTCTTCTAATTCTTTGGGGGAAACTCAAAGTTAGAAACCCAAACTTATCTGTAAGATTTTGGCCTTTTCTTTTCATGCTAAAGAGTTTTAAGATTGGTCCTTAACCAATATAACTTTCTGGGTCTGCATGAATCTCCAAGTTGACTTCTTGTACAACAAAAATCCATTTGTTAATACATCCCATCAACTCACTTTAACTGTTTTGAACCAAGAAAACAAATGAGTTGTGCTAAGACTCAGTGATCCTGCCCCTTGCCTTTCACTGTTGATGGAATATAAAAGCTGTGATGCTGGGTGTGCTTGAATGACAATTGGTGATAAGAGGTGTCTGGCTGATGCTAAAGATTCCTCATCCGATAAAATATGAGATTGTTTTTTCATGTAAGTTCCTATTGATTTTATTCACATTGAAAAACCAAAGTTAAATGAAGCTAAAGATTCTCTCCATCAGATAAAATATAAGATTGCTTTATTCCGTAGCTTCAAGTGTAGGAAAGCTTCAGAATTTATAGCCGACGACAATTCTTATCCAAATATATTGTTCATTAGGTGTTAATCATCAAGGCAAGAAATATCATGGTGATTGAAAAAGAAACTCTGATCCCTGTTTTTACCTGTACTCTCGCTCTGCAAGAAATATCATGGCTTTCCGGCAAATGTTGATTACACAGCTTTTAGGTGTGTCACAGAGTGAGTACACTAAGCATGCTTTTGCAAATTTTAATTGTGTTGTATACTGGATAGAAGGTGTTGCTGAAGTTTATGATGTATTTTTGTGCATGGTTTTCCTTTTCTTGAACACTAGTTTTGTCCTTCTTCTGTGTTATTACCAACTTAGGACCAACAAGAAAGATTAGGATGCAACTATTATCACCCAACCATCGAAGGTGCCGCTTGCCTCACCATTTGCTACACCAGGACCTTGATATGATAGATCACAGCAGCATTTTACATTCTCTTTTCCTCTCTCTGGCAACTGCTACTGTGCCGGGAAGAAATTACTATGACAAAGGTAGAAATATCAAATGGATGACAATGCTCACCCTAACTGCAGGCATTCTAGTTCTCTACCTCTTCACCAATAATGTACTCATTTGTATGGCCTGTTATACCTTCCCATTTCTATTAATTCCCCAACTCTTTTGCAACTCAAGAGCTCTTCACTGCTCTTTTCTCATTCTTCACCCAATAGGTTCACTTATTTTCTGCTTAATTCATCACACCTTCAGTGCTTAATTCACCTTCATGGGCATGTGTTTGCCTGGTTGGCCTTTGCTAGTGGAGAATGTAGAGTCCAATTAAAGGGAGAAACAGAGCATTTTAGAGGTTGGAATGCTTCCTACACAATGTATTTTACTTTGGACTGCTAATCTGCTAAGTCTTGGTAGGGTTCCTGTTGGTACTGGTTCTTATCGACCCTATTACAGGCAAATCCTAGCCGACGTCAAATTTCGGCGTTTGTGGGAAGGACTGAGTTTTCTGTCGCAAACTCTCTTTACTCATGGGTTACGACACTCTGATCGAACTTCTAAAATAGTGGAGAGGGTAGTTTTAAGATTGAATTCCTCTGTGACGTAGCACAGTGTCTGGCTCACATCTAATGGTCAAAAGTGCCTTGGCATGAAATCCAAGGCGGTCACACACAGCCCAAGGAGTTGGATGCACGCCAAACACTGTGTTGCGCCACAGAGGATCCAAATCCGTAGTTTTATGGCATCCCAGTGATTGTTTTCCTGTCACCTACAGTGAAAGAAAACTTTCACCTTTGGAAATGCTAGCAATTTCATAATGTATCCAATTTGGGACCCATCTTCCCTGGTTTATGTTTTTGACATACCAAACCTGTCATCAACAAGATAGGGCTTATACCTGACATACCAAACCTGCAATCAACAAGATAGGTCTTATACCTAATCCTAACCATCAGGACTGATGCTAGGGCAGTCCTATATTAGACCACAGTTAGTAAATTTAGGCACAATTAATTCACTTAATAAGTTAATCCAAATGAACAAGTAAGTGAATTGACCCAAAACAGATAGATCTTTGTGTAAAGGAACAGACGAATGATGCGAGTGGCAATTCCAGAATTTAAATGTAAATGGAAAAGTGTTACATGGGATGTATTTACATGTGAACAAATTTTGTGCTTTTAAAATTATGAAACTTTTTCAATCTATTTTTCAAAATTTTATATCTCTCAGTCAAGCAAACATCCATTTCATTAGGTTTCAAACTGAAACTAACCATGACTCACATAAGCTTTTGTGGAAATTAGATTAAAAAAAAAAAATTGTTACCACTGTTATGTCTTCATTATCTAATGATTTTCTTTTAACCATGACCATATAGTACACTATATCTGGCAATGGTGACATATTTTTTACCGCCGTAATAAATATGCTTTTATATAGTGGCAAAAAATGTATGTGTAGGCCCCTCCAATATACATATGTAATATGACCCAAGTTGATGGAGCTATTGCTCAAGCAAAATAACATATCATCAGCTAAAACAAGTTGGTCCAATTCAATCACGTAAAGTAAACAATCTAATATTTTTAATAAGGGAAAATAATGCTATCTGATCACGTGGCCCTTGCATCAAGACACAGGATCATGTGATTTTACTATCCTACCCTGTGAAATCGAGAAACCCATCCATGTTGATACCCAATGCACGTTCTCATTGGTTCCATACTAGTGCAAGGCCATGCGACTAGGTAAATTAGTCCCAAAATTCATTTGGTGGTTGAATGTCATATTCTTTTCTATGATGGGGACTCCACAAGGACCTGATTTTTGAGACGGCACGTTGTTTACTAGCTCAAACTCCCATATCTCACGCTCACCTATGAAGTTTTAGTTAAATTAAAAATTTTCAAGTGGTCAAATACAAGTTTTAAAAAAATTCAAGATTATAATTAAGAAAGTGCACACTATTTGCAAGAATAACACTAGATATGTATGAATATATATATATATATATATATATATATAAAAGAATGCATGCCAATAAAAAATCCTCTAAAGAAAGAGATGATGCTTTTCCAAATGGGCCACTTAAAAGGAAGAAGACTTATTTGCCGTTCATGGCTATTGGGCATTAGAATCTCTTTTGAATGAGTACTGATTTAATAATAGTTTATCAGATACACAAGGAATTCAATCTCAATTAAATATTTTTAAATTATTTTTTAAAAAGGGAAAGGGAAAGATTGAGCATGCGGTCACTATACCTTAGATATCTGTTTATCTATCTTTTTATCCTTTTGAAAAAGTTTCATATGCTCTTCTTATCTTAGTCCTCTTATTTATTGAGTTGTTAAGTACAATAAAGTCGACGATGTCTCTAATTTCCTCCCAATTTATTAATAAAAGTTTATTCAACTTCTACTACATTACTATCAAGATCAACCAAGTTGGCACCCATGCTGGCTAATCAAAAGTAAAAGAAAAAAATTAATAAAACCCCTCATAGAGAAGGTAAATCTATAAATCCACTCATTAGACATTTTCATAAAAAATGATTTAAACTTTATAAGCATGGCACTTTATCAATCTAGCATACCCCTTGGCATGTATTAGAGAGATCAAATTTCTTTCAATGATTCTTCAATCATATTGGTCACGCAGCGTAGTCTTTATATCCCACCTAGAAAATACTTGTTCATGTTCTAAATACACCTATAGAAGTGTCATTTAAAGAATTTTAATCACTCATTTCATAGAGAAAATAAAAAATGGTACGAACCAATGTGATGGCATATATTAAAATATTCTTTTTCCTATATAAACTATTTTAGTTGCCCAACATTTTACGTCATATCAGGTCATTGGTCTTACAATCAATTTTAGTTGCCCAACATTTTTCGTCATATCAGGTCATTGGTCTTACAATCAATCTTAGACCAAGACTGAAATTTTTTTTTTCCCCTCTTAGTGCTAGGCCCCACACCGGGGCGGAGGAACTCACTAGGGCTAGACAAAGACCCACAGGACCGAAAACGTTGATGTTAGAAAATCTTATTTAAATAGAAGATTAAGACCACAAATACAGGTTGGTCTTCTTCATTAAAAAAATATAGTTTCATCTTTCATTAAGTAAAGATAAGTCACTATTCAAAGGTTTAATTTAAAAGGGAAAAATCGACACTTCATGGTTGAGACTTGAGATTAGATAGAGGATTGCGTTTCCTGAGGCCACAATGAATGGGCATCAATTCACCAGAGCCCATTGACACTGTGTATGATGGGGGGTATATATATGGGGAGAGAGGGGGTCACATCAGGACCTCTCTTCCTTCACCGAGTAGTAAAGGAAAACTTTGTCCTTTAATAAAAGTTTATCATAGTTGGCCACCTAACTTGGAAACAACCTCTAGTACGAAGAGAGGGGGTAACAGTGCCTGAATTTGCCCCTTCTAAACCCTGTGAAGGTGAAAATCTCATATATTGAATTGTTATTTTTTATAGTGGTCCATCGAACTCAATCACATTGCAAAATGTGCTGGCAATTCCAACCACTTGGATAGATAGTGAAATTTTCTAGATTGGTTAATTATTTTCCAAATTTCATACCCTAATTTAATCATATACCCATTCTTATATAGGCATGCTTTCCGATATATGTCCATTCATGATTAGGATACCCATGGGTTGAGGAATTGAAATTGAAATCAAAATCTAGTGGATTTAATTATTGAATTTGACAGAATTTCGATTAAAAAATCAAGTCATTTATAGAGTTCAAGTGGATGGGGCTCTTTTCTAGCATGGCAAGGGTGGCAACGTACATCCAACGGCTTGAAAAACCTTGAGGCATTCATTCATGTGTTGGGGTCTATGCCTAAGTGTTAGCCATTGGACATGTGCTGCCACCTTGCCGCACCATAGAGGAGCCAGATCATTTTGACCGATTATTGGCTGTTTCTGTTTGATTTGTAAATGCCTCATAAGTGAGGTGGCAGTTACCAATTGGTTGGACTGACCCATTGGGACTGTTGGCATATAACAAATCCAACCCATACCCCTTGAGGACCCATTAGAGTGTCAATCTGTAATCTGACCCATTAGAGTGGCACATAACAAGTTTGACCCGTTGAGGTGTAAACCCGTATATAGGAACCATTTGGGTGTCAAACTGTAATGTGACCCATTATATAGACGGAGCATGGCATGTCCATATAGTGACATAAGACATTCATAAATAGAGTTGAAAATAGTTTGAAATCTATGTTGCTTTCTAACCACATTAAATTATCATTAATTATTTTGGTAGGTATGATATAATTAAGGCAGTTGGAGAGGCGCCTAATTAATTAGTTCTGAACAAGACAACAGTAGATATTGAAAGTGAAGCAATAATGTGGGTAGCAAACTTCAACATGAATGAGATTCCAATCTAAATTTACTGTTTTAATTTTCCAATTCAACAGTGGAACAGAATTAATGCAAATCTTTTCAAGATAAAGACACAATTCCTATTTACAATTTGGTTTACGAGTAGCTCACCATTAACCAGCAAAGCTTACTCAATCCTATGATTATCTTTTAACGCATCAGAGTGGATCAAGTACTCGTACGAGAACCATTCTCGTATGATTTGATCCACACATATAGAATACAATACAGGGTTTTTCTTTGTGTGGGTTCCATGTGTGTGGATCAAAATTGTATGAGAATGGTTCTCGCCTGAGAGCTTGATCCACTCTCCATCCCCCCCCCCCTTTAATTTTTTTTTTTTTAATTCCTAAATAATGGTTTACAAAAACAGAATGATTTGTAATTCGTATGTATGCGCAAGGACCAATGGAAGAACACACAAGAAAGCATCCATCTAAAAGTCATTTTCTTTTTCATGGGGGGCGTGCCAGTGATTTCGCCCCACATGTGTTAGGCACAGGAACCACACTTCCCCCACGGAAAACAATTTCCCTATTGTTATTGTTTTATTGTAATTCTAAGTCAACATGCTTAAGCTTTTGTTCTTTTATTTTTTTTCTTTTTCTTTTTCTTTTCATTAACGATGGGTATCTAGGCCTTCAACCTGACTAGTCCCACGGGCCCATAAAAACAATGAAGAGCACTAAACACCCCGTGTCAGTGGCCCAAGGTGTGTCTACTGGGAGTCGAACTTAAGACTTCGAATTTACGGCTCATACCAAGTTCGTTGCTCATCAACTATGCTGCCCCCTTTAAAAGATCCCCTTGACGGCTCTTAACTACCATACATTCTTCCATTAGGAGTGTCAGCACCAAGAGCAAGGATAGCTTCCCATCATTGGACTAGAGCATTCCATTGGTGGGCTATCCATGGAGTGTATTATATGCATACATTCTCTTTAGGAGGATGAACTATGAAGTTTACATTTTGCATGACATTACCTAACTGTTGCTACAAGAATATTTTTTTCACCTTACATAATATATAATGGAAAAACCGATACCATAAGGTAGCACACCAATGTGTCTATTTCTCTTCCCTAATTTGAAATGACCCTGACCACACCTATCTGATACCCCATCCCATGCCCCTATTAGTGCCTTCTGCTAACTTATTGCACAGAGGCAATGTGCTTATCCCTTTCCTCACAATATAAATAAAGGAGAGGGTTTTTTGTCCCGAAGCTTGGCTTCTGCATCAACGTGATGGCCAGTGAGAGAACTTATGGGAGCATCAATATGGATGTGACTTTTATCTTTCATAAGGGTGGACCTTTGTCTGGGCACAAGAGCCATGCTCCGACAAGCTCTTTTTTCCTTCATAAAACTAAATGAAACAACAGCGAGTCAAAAAAAAAAAAAAAAGACTAATGTGGTATATGCTGTCCAAAAAATACAAAATGATACAATCTATATAAGAAATGCAGAAATAAGTCAGTGTGTTATGATACCTTTTCAAGTCTCACAAGATATCTATTCTACCATGTGGACAATTGATGTGTCTATTCTAATTGTTGGATGGAGAGGACATGGTTTAGATTAATTATATGTCAAATTTAGTGTCTAAAGCAATAAAATACCTTACAAATATTGGCATGCATCCTATGTATATGACCCTCTAACCGCTATTGGTCACTTTCCCAATTCAAAGTAAATTTATTTATGAAAATCATGAAAATGGACGGCTCATATCTGGCTTGTGACTTCCAGAAATGTCATAAATAAAAATCCAATAGTCTGAAAATGCATCAAAACTTGAATGCAACTACTATAAACTTCTACTACTTGACAAACACTATTTTATTGAAGGGAAAAAAAACGTTTTCTCAAGTCCAATCACAGCAGGTGACAAAAGACCATGCTTCCTTCACCCCATCATGTGCTGAAGATGTTCTCACACTCTCTCTTATTGACCCAAACACTGACGTCCACGCCAAAGATGATAGCGTGATATACATAAAATCTATGGCGTCAATTAGCAACTAATACCAATTGATTCCAAGGATTTCATATTTAATTGCATTTCTGTGATTTTATTAGGAACTTTTTTAAAAAAAAAAAATTATTATTTCTTGGAACTTAGGAGATAAATGCTGAAGATATTATAAATCCAATTTTCTCTTTTCTAAATATGGAAAGAGATAACCATGCGGTGTAGCCAGGCCCACCACAACTAGCAGGGCTGACAGCTAGCTCACATGCAAGCATTGAAAATTGGTTCTCATGTAGGGTCCATCAAACTCTATCCATTGAAATTTTACACGTGCCAAAATTATAGCCCCAGACACATTGGTTAGAAAAGCACACATTTTGACAGTACATTATGAACAATTGTACAATCATTAACCCTAACTTTGTCATTATACACAACAAATAATGTCAATATTCTATGGGAATAGGTTTTCAGTCCACTAGAAACTCTTTTATTCTCATATGAAATGATTTTTCTACCCTTTATCTACAAATTATTTTATTGTTCATCCTCATTAATCTCTCCAACTTTTTCAAAACGCATCAGACGGTTGAAAGATTTATGCATATTCCATGACCTTTCCAACATGCGAGTTATAGGGTTGGAGAGATCCAGACGCCTCCCTTCTTATAAGGGAAAAAGTTCTCTAAGTTGATTATAGGATACATTAACTCTCTCTCTCTCTCTCAAACACAGTCCTCAAACACGCAACCCAAGGCTTGGAAATGCAGTCCAAGATGCTCCAACCCTTGGATCTACGCTACACACCGTATAACATTATCGAAGATCCGATCTCCCCGCCATCACACACGAATTCCTCCTCACGGTGTTTTCTTTCAAGAGAACGTTTCCCAAGACCTTGAATTGCACTTTTGCATCAACAATGAGGGCGGGGTGATGAGTCATACACTAAAAGGTGCATTCATTGAAGAGAGAAGGTGTGAGGTCCATGGATGGTTTGTGAGAGAGTATGTGCAAGAATATGGGCATTAGCATTTTACATTTCTTTTTCCTTACTAAAAAATAGGATTTTTAAAATAGTTTATGTGCAGAGAATGCGGCCTTGTGCCTAGACACATGGGATGATGGGGTAAAATGATCAGACTATTTCATAAAAAGTAAAATGATGATTCTATAAATACTTCCTCATGCGCCGCCATTGATTCTTCTGCAGACTGTGCACACGTAGGAACCTCACTTCCCCTTAAAAAATATGGGTTTAGAAACACCCATGACATGATTCTGAAGACTTCAAATTTTGATTCGGTGGTACCATGCCCTTTTGGTTTGGGAGATTCCTCAAAAAGGAAAGGAAAAAGGTGTTATACTCAAATATGATCTTATATTCAACATTAAAAAGTTCTTAGTGCCCATAATTGGAACCTTATATAGTTTAACCACACACACCCCCCACCCCACGCCCCCCAGAAAAAAAATAAAAAATATGGAACCTTATCACTTGCTACTTTAGCCGCCTAACCCTTTTGACCTGGATGACCTTTTCTACCACCCACTCATTACAGGATTCACACTTCCACACCAAGTTAAGACCATCAGTGGCTTTTTGTGTTCTTTGGTGTACATATGGACCTATGGTGGTCCTTCGGTGATCTCATGCTCTTACTGAACATGATTGAGAAATCACTAACAACGTATAGTTTTGGCTGTCTAAGAGAGTAAGAATTTTTATTTAATGGGCAACAATTCTAGGACCACAACTGCAAAACTACAAATTCATGTTTTCATGTTTCCTCTGTTTTCTGGGCTTGCTCTCCACTTGCTTAATTAGTAGAAGCCATTGTGCTTAGATAGTTATCTTCTTGTTTTATTCTCTCTTTCTATTATCTTCTTCTTTTTCTCCATGGGAGGAGCTCAAGAACTGCAAGTCCAGGTCATTGGTAAGTTTATTTATGGCTTTCCCTCTTCTGTTGAATCAATTCATGTCATATATATATGCTTTCAGTGGTATTGTAAGAATCCTTTTTGTCATATTAGAATAACTGATTCACCACTTCATAGATTTGGACAAGAATGGATCTTGGCTGTTTGGCCATACAAAGAGTTTAATACTAATTAGGGATGGAAATCCATGCTCTTGAAAGCTCTCGCTCTCTCATATGATGTTGCATGATGTTGCAGGATTATCCCAACTAAATGGGTTGTTTCTCCTTTCAACTCTATTCCAATAAGAGCCCACTTCATGTAATTTTTTCATAATGAAATTATGAGGCATACAACTTATGATTTCTATTTGCAACAAAATCTCTAAGAAGCTAAGATGATGAAAGTGATCTTTCATGTTTTTCTATCAATCAATGTTGAAGGATGTAGGGAGTCTTAGGAAACATGAATATTAGGAAATCTGTAAAAACATGTAGAAACACAAAGGTGATCTGTTTATGCTAAAATATAAATGCTTTTAGATGCAGGGATTCACTTTCTATGGTGTACTAATCTTCCATTTCTCTGTTTTCTTAATGATTCAGAAGCACAAGAACCAAACTTGACCAAGGATGAAGATGTCATCACCCAACCCTCACACCCTACACCAAAAAGAGGATATAAGTGGTGGCTTTTAATGGCACTTTACATATTCTTTGTTCTCTCAGGCCAATCCATTGCAACTCTTCTAGGAAGACTCTACTACAACAAAGGTGGAAATAGTAAGTGGATGCAAACAATTGTTGTAACTGCAGGATTTCCATTTGTCCTCCCCCTTCTAATCTACTTCTCCTATAAACCTTCTATCCCAAACCATAACAGTACTTCCAACAAGAAGTCACCCTCTATCATCACCCTTGTACTCCTTTACACTTCCTTAGGTATATTAAGTGCTGGTGATAACTTAATGTATGCATATGGGCTGTTATATCTCCCTGTTTCTACATATGCTCTTGTTTGTGCAACCCAATTGGCTTTTAATGCACTATTCTCTTATTTCATCAACTCCCTTAAGTTCACTCCTATTCTGCTTAATTCAGTAGTCATCCTTACCATCTCTGCCTCACTCCTTGCTCTCCATGCCGAGTCCAATGGTACCACAGGAGTTACAAAGGTACAATATGCGATTGGATTTTTATGCACCTTAGGTGCATCTGCACTGTTCTCCCTATTACTTTCAGTTACCCAACTTTTATTTGAGAAAGTTTTGAAAAAGAAAACATTTTCTGTGATATTGGAGATGCAAGTATACCCATCAATAGCTGCAACATGTGTTTGCTTGGTGGGTCTTTTTGCTAGTAGGGAATGGTGGAGTCTAAAGGGAGAGATGGAGCAAATTGGAAAGGTATCTTATGTGATGATCTTAGTTTGGACTGCTGTGGCATGGCAAGTTTTTAATGTTGGTGCACTGAGTTTAATATTTGAGGTTTCTTCACTCTTTAGCAATGTCATTAGTACAATGACTTTGCCCATTGTTCCAATCTTTGGTGTGATATTTTTTCATGACAAAATGGATGGGGTGAAGATGGTTTCTTTGATTTTGGCTATCTGGGGGTTTATTTCTTACATGTATCAAAATTATCTCGACGATTTGAAGTCGAAGGCTACAAGAACAGAAGCAAATGAAAGCTCTAATACTACTGCTTCTTGATGAAGAAGAATAGGTGTCTACACTGAGGATAAACCTCTATTCTAGTACATCTTCTTGTCTTCCTAAGTTGTATTAAAGGTTATTTTTTCATACTAAAACCATAATGGAAGTTTCAATATTTTTGAAACAGAAGTTCTCTGCAAAGTCTATGTAATATTATGACTTCACTATTGAGAATTTGGTTTAGTTACTAGAGCTTAATAGCCTTGCAGAAGAAATATTTGGAATAGAATTGGAACTTTCAGTATAGTCTAACCCAGAAAAAACCATTTACTGAAGCATCAAGAGTGGTAGTTCTATCTTTTAGACAGATCCATTGTAAGGGAATTTGTATTAGTCCTCCACAGATTTTTCTTGCCACAAGTTGAAGCCTACTGCTTAGCTAGAGGTTTCGTTAAATTACACTAACTAGTATAATCAAATATCTGAAAATTAAAGTTGGCTAGTTAGAAGGAAGAAAGCGACTTCTTCAGGCACAAGCCTCTAAATGTTTGGTTATACTGGATATCTGAGAAATATCCTTTTAACTTCCAGTGAAGAATAAATTGGGCTCTTCCACATGATTGTGCCAAAGAAAGGAGTCCACAATAAGAACAAAACACATGGAAAATCTCAAAGATCCACCTCGAATCTAACCTTCTTTTTGGTATTATTAATCTTTAAGAGCTAAATCAATAAAAGTAAAAGAATTTGGAGTTATATTGTTTAATTTATTTAATGACGAAGTGGACAACATGCCCATAGAATTGGACTCTAAACTTGTTAGAAGAGCCTTTTTCTAATCAAGCCAATTTCAAGTGTTAATTACTACAAGGCTTTGTACCCCACTCTGCCCCTTGTTAAAGTTCTTCCGGTGCCCTTACATGAAATTCTGGATGGATTGCTTTATATGTTTTTACTGAAAACCAAGGCACTATTGATGTCATGTACCTTTTTCACCCAAAAATAAAAAATAAAAAATGGGCCATAGAGTACCGTGTTAGAATGCTTCCCCCAACCACTAAAGGAAAGGCACTTCTCGAGACTCAAATTAATATAAGGCGAGGTAGAACCATCTCTCTCAAGATGACAGACCCACTCTCTATATTATCAATAGAATCAATTATAACAAGTCACACGCTCATATTCCGAAAATACAGAAACAAAGTTGTCGCTTACCCCACATCACAATAGCATATACCCTTCTATCACCTCCATTTTTGGAAATAAGTTCTTGCAATAGAAATTACTCCAAGATCTCATGACTGTATATTATTATATTTTGACTACTTTATCTTCACATACTGTTGCACCATTAACCCTTCAAATTTATCATCACTTCTCACAATCAATTAAGTCAGATCCTCATTTTCTTCTACTTCATTAGAAGATCAAGGCATTTGATCTCAATCCACATTCGTGTTAGTGGCTTACAGCTCCCTTTAAATATAAGTCAAACTTGTAATTCTGGCGTAACATGAATTTTGAGTAGCTAACCAACCACCAATCCTTGGATTCAAGTGCTAAAACTGGTGGCTCCAAATGGCTATCTATGCACTCTTGGTCCTATTTGGTAAGTCCACAGCCACTTTCCTGGGTAGCTTGTACTACAAAAATGGGAGGAACAGCAAGTGGATGGAAACTTTTCCAATCCTCCTCCTCCCTCTATTCTTCTTTCCAGCCATCAATTCCAGCATGAATATTATTAACACTAACTCTGCCAGCCAACCTTCCACCTCCACTCTCACATTACTCTCTCCCTTTGACTACTTCTGGCAGGCAACCACATGTATTCATGACTATTATACCCCCATGTCTCTACATATTCCCTCGTCGCAGCAACCCAACTGGCCTTCAATGCAGTATTCTCCTCAGTTCATTATGTTCACTCTGAAATTAAATAAATACTCTTGCCCTTCCTCCACTATCTCTGCTACTCTCCTGGCTCTGAGTGGGTATCTAAGCACTCTGCAATGCATTCCTTGTGGATTTGTTAAATGCATCTTTCTTTCCAAAATGTTCTAGAAAGGCAGAAACTTTCTGTGGTGTTGAAAATTACAATCTTGCAGTTAGTTTACCATGACAATGGATGGGATGAAAGTGATGGCCCTGTTTTTGGGTATTTGGGCTTTGTTTCCTGCATTAATCAACATTATCTGGATGAGGCAAGACAAATATATGTCAATGACATCCCTTATGCTCCTCTCATTGGGAGAGAAGCTAAATTGATGGGTCTCTAATAGATTATATGGTTCAACGGATCAGTTTGAGAATATAAGGTTCATGAATGAGAAGGGCAAATTGAAGTCAGAAAAGCTTCTGAACATGGAAATTACTCTTTCTTTTCCATTATCCCCTTTCTTTGTTGCAGCGGATGGAAATGTTCTTCCCACATATCTTGCTCTCCTTTCATAATTGATTCATCTCCCAAGTATATTTCATGTTTGATCACCACCAAACCACCCCCCCTCCCCTCCCCTTCCCCCCCCCCCCCC
>NC_056562.1:22076252-22076434 GCF_013358625.1 Macadamia integrifolia
TAAAAAAATAAGTAAAGAAAAATAAATCACATAGGAGTGTACTAAATATGATTAATGCAGTCTGACTACTATAAAATACGAAAATAAGCATTACATTTCTTACAATCATGCATATCTAGCATCATCACTATTGTAAAATACCTTCTCTTTTCTTTTCTTTTCTTTTTCTTTTCTTTTTTTTT